>NC_081560.1:171300986-171468829 GCF_022355385.1 Mustela nigripes | reverse complement strand
GGCTCCCTGCTGAGCAGAGAGCCCGATGTGGGACTCGATCCCAGGACCCTGAGATCATGACCTGAGCCGAAGGCAGCGGCTTAACCCACTGAGCCACCCAGGCGCCCCTCTAGCTAATCTTTTATTATTTGCTTTGGTTTCTTAACAGCTCTAAAACTAATTTGCAGGTGACTTTTAACATAGAAATTTTTAATACAAGCCAATCTTAACTTGGGCTTTGGCTTATTTTTCTTCTAAAATTTTATGGCTTTTATAAATTAATTCCCTTATTTCTTTTTTTGAAATTTTAGGTTTTTTTTTTTTTCATTTTATTTCTTTTTAGTGTTCTAAAATTCATTATTTATGCACCACACCCAGTGCTCCATGCAATACATGCCCTCCAAAATATCCACCACCAGGGTTACCCAACCCCACACCCCCGCCTCTCCAAAACCTTCAATTTGTTTCTCAGAGTCCACAGTCTCTCATGGTTCATCTCTCATTCTGATTTCCCCAACTCACTTCTCTCCATCTCCAATGCCCTCCATGTTAGTCCTTATGCTCCACAAGTAAGTGAAACCATATGATACTTGACTCTCTCTGCTTGACTTATTTCACTTATCATAAACTCCTCCAGTCTTGTCCATGTTGATACAAAAGTTGGGCATTCATCCTTTCTAATGGGGGCATAATACTCCATTGCATATATGGCCTGTATCATCATCATCATCATCATCTCCTTCTTCTTCTTCTTCTTCTTCTACTTCTTCTTCTTCTTTTTTTTTTTTTTAACATTTTATTTATTTGACAGACAGAGATCACAGGTAGCCAGAGAGGCAGGCAGGTAGAGGGGGAAGCAGGCTCTCTGATGAGCAGAGAGCCCGACATGGGGCTTGATCCCAGGACCCTGAGATCATGACCTGAGCTGAAGGCAGAGGCTTTAACCCACTGAGCCACCCACGTGCCCCTGGCCCATATCTTCTTTATCCATTTGTCCGTTGAAGGGCATCTTGGTTCTCTCCACAGTTTGGTGACTGCAGCCATTGCTGCTATGAACATTGGAATACAAATGGCCCTTCTTTTCACTACAGCTGTATCTTTGAGGTAGTGCAATTGTAGGTTCATAGGGTAGCTCTATTTTTAATTTCCTAAGGAATCTCCACACTGTTTTCCAAAGTGGCTACACAAACTTGCATTCCCAACAACAGTGTCAACAGTGTAAGGGGGTTCCCTTGTCTCTGCATCCTCTCCAACACTTGTTGTTTACTGTCCTGTTGATTTTGGCCATTCTAACTGGTGTAAGGTGGTATCACAGTGTGGTTTGATTTGAATCTCCCTGATGGCTAATGATGAACACTTTTCCATGTGTCCATTAGCCATTTGTATGTCTTCTTTGGACAAGTGTCTGTTCATGTCTTCTGCTCATTTTTTGACGTGATTATCTGTTTGTGTGTGTTGAGTTTGAGGAGTTCTTTATAGATTTTGGATATCAGCCCTTTGTCTGTAGTGTCATTTGCGAATATCTTCTCCCATTCCATGGGTTGCCTCTTTGTTTTGTTGACTGTTTCCTCTGCTGTGCAAAAGTTTTTTATCTTGGTGAAGTCCCAAAAGTTCATTTTTGTTTTTGTTTCCTTTTCCTTTGGAGACAGATCTTGAAAGAAGTTGCTGTGACTGATGTCAAAGAGGTTACTGCCTATGTTCTCCTGCAGGATTTTGATAGATTCCTGTCTAATGTTGAGGGCTTTTATCCATTTCAAGTTTATCTTCGTGTATTGTGTGAGAGAATGGTTAAGTTTCATTCTTTTACACATAGCTGTCCAGTTTTCCCAGCACCATTTATCAAAGTGATTGTCTTTTTTCCACTGTATATTTCTCCAACCTAGCCATTGCCTGGATAATTGTTACCTTGAATTCCCTTTCCAACATACTGTTTATGTCCATATCCAATAGCTCTGATGGAGAGGGCACAGGCTCTGAATTTTTCCTCTGTTTGCTGTTCATCTTCCTAGTCAGTTTGCTAAGAGGTGGTTGAGGGGATGTGTAGCTGAATATATTAACCTCGATACAGGCAAGGTTCACCCTAGAACACTTCTGAGCAATTGAAAGTCACCTCCAAAAAGAAAGAAAAAAGAAGAGAGAGAGAGAAAGAGACAGAATAGAAAGAGAAGACCTAGCCAGAATGGACCCCAAATATAAGATTTATATAATACCGGAGCAAAAACAAATATGCAGAAACACTGACAGAAGAAAAAGATGGGGAGGTGGTTATAAATCCTCAGTGTGGGCAAGGAAGGTTATTTTGAGTCTTCCTGGGTGTATCTTGATATCTTTGTTAAAGGACTCAACATTCCAGAAATAAAGGGAGATTAAAACTGGTTTATGAAAAAAAAAAAAAAAAAAACTGGTTTATGTATAGGGGTAGTATTGATTAGGGAAAGAGGATTACCTTTCTATATGTATATTAAAAGAATAGAACAGCAAAAGAAAAACACAGGTATATGTATGAAAAAAGTTCAAGTTAAAAGGTTATTATGGAATATGTTTTATTAAACCTCTAGTTGTAAGTAAGTTAAAAAAAATTAAACAGAACAAGAATTGTGTGAACGAATTAAAAAAAAAAAAGTTGTATCTATAAATATATAGGTTTTAGGACAATATCGGGAGCTTACTTTAGTTTTCCCCTGATATTGGGGTTTTAGAGTTTTATGAGGACCCTGTGGTGATTGTCCTCTGGTTCTTTTGGCTGGCTTTTTGGGGAAGGGTCCTGCCACGTGTTGTTTTTCAGGCAGTCTTGCTTGGGTTGAGTCCTACTGCCCCCTATCGAGGGGCTGGGCTCTGTGGAAATGGGTTTTTCAGGCTTTTGTTCTCTGGAAGGGTTTTGTTTCTGTGTGTGTGTGTGTGTGTGTGTGTGTAGATTTATTTATTTATTTATTTGATAGAGAGAGATCACAAGTAGACAGAGAGGCAGGCAGAGAGAGAGGAAGGGAAGCAAGCTCTCTCCTGAGCAGAGAGCCCGATGCGGGACTTGATCCCAGGACCCTGAGATCATGACCTGAGCCAAAGGCAGCGGCTTAACCCACTGAGCCACCCAGGTGCCCCTCTGTTTTTGTTTTTTTGGCAGCTTTTTGTGGCTTTTCAGAGATTTGGTGGAAAGCAAACTGCACCCAGACCTCCAGCTCTGAGAGAAACTTCAGTCCACTCTCCTCTGGGTGATCCAGAACACACAGACTCCCCCTCTATAAACTCTGCTGAGCCATGCAACCTCTCATAGGTAGAGCACATCCCCAGCCACCATCTCAGGGGTCGCACAAAAGCGCCTACTTATCTCTGCTCCCCTGTGCTACTAATACCGCCAGCAATATTAGCCGTTGCCTTTGCCAGGAATGCTGTCTGGGGTCCAAACTTCAGGTTGCCACTGCAGGCTCCTGACTAGAGATCACATTGAATTCCTCCAGGCCCCAGCTAGGCGAGTCCAGACTCTCAGTGGGTCCTAGAGACCACCAGCTAGCTCCAGGACAGAACTTGCTCAGGCGCCAGTGGGGAGTGGGTCAGACTCTGGTCGTGCAGTGCACAAAATTTCTAGGGAGCGCAGGCTGGCACTATCATCAGACTCCCTCATGTAGGAGAGGAAGTGTGTCCAGCTGAGCTGTGATGCAAGCTGTGCAACCCCAGTACCTCCTCAGCACTCTCTTTGGCACAGTGGTGGCTGTCCTGGGACTGTGGGTTTAGGCCCGTACCTGTGACCACCCAATTCCACCAGTTGCCTCATAAGGTCATTTGCCCTTTTTGAGTGCTTTTAACCAGATTCCAAGTTAATGCTCATTCCCAATCACAGGGCACTCTCATATTGGGGAATTACTTTCCAGTGGGTCACTTCTAGTGGTTCCATTCCCCCTTCTGTTTATCCTCTGATACCAGTCCGATCATCCCCACACCGCTTTACCTCTTGGAGTCTTCTGCCCCTGTGGAGATCCAGAATTGTATAATCCTACATCTCAGGCTGATTTCGTGGGTGTTCAGAGTGTTCTGGTAGATAATTAGCTCACTTCAGGGGACCAGTTGAAACAGGGTCTCCTACTTCTCTGCCATCTTGCCCTTCCAGACCAATTCCCTTATTTCTTACAATTATCAGAACTATGTACTATAAGATTTCACTAAATTTAATTGAATGCAATTGGTATCCTCTCTTTTATGATATTGATTTTATGTATTCTAATGTCCTTGACAATGTGTTCTTTGTAGTCTCTGTTTGGCAATCATTTTGGTTTTTTATCCATTTTGTTTTTCTCTTTCATGAAATTCACTATCCTCAGACCTTGGTTATTCCTGACCCTTTGATCACTCCCAGAGTGGTTTTACTTTGCCATTTCCCCTTTTCCTATTCTGATTTCTTTTGTTGTGTATCCTTCAAAAACTGCTTGTTTTCTGGTTAGAAATAGAAGGTTTTTTTCAGCATATTTAGTGTTTCCTTTTTTGGAAATACCAAGTCATTTTGGGAGACATGAGTGAGATTCATGGGTTCAGTTTCTCATCTTGATTCAGTGTCCTTTATGTCCATTAATTTTATGACTTCATGACTCAGGCAAGAGGAGGGAATCTATCACTCAGAAGTCTCTGACTCATTCTAAGGACTATGAAAAAAGCAAAAGATAATGAAGCCCCACAAGCTTATCAAAGCCAGTAAGTTGATCTCTGTATGTGTAAAATTATAAGTAAGAAAACCAGAGAGCAATAGAGCAATAGCATGGGCAGTGGGTACTATTGGCTGCCAACACAAGGTCATCACCTAGAAATAGGTTTGGTTAATTGCACATAACTCTTTCGAATCAGTATACTGTCTTGAATGGTTTAGCCAGCTGTTCCTAAAGGGCAATATCATGCAATAGCCACTGAGATCTGTTTGTCCCTGTGAGAACTCAGGGGGAAAAAAATCCCGTTGTATTGTCCTTTCTTCTCCAAGATCCTATAATGGCTTTTCTTATCAGATGTGTGTCACACTGCTGTTTTGAGGGCAAGCAGGCATTTACAGGCTAGACCTCACATGGGGCATAGTTATAACTTTGTCTTTTCCACACTAGAAAAGGAATAGAGTTTCTGTCATTGCTGGAAATTAACTGAGGGTTGACCATGTTAAGAATTTTTTTATTATGCTTAGTAAAGAGAGTTTGAAGAGCAAGGATTTTCAGGGTGTTTGTGGTATCATAAATGAAGATTTTATTAGAGATAAAATATTTATTTCACATAATAATCTCTGTGAAATCCAAATCTCAGTTCATGGTGCAATCTCAACCATTTTCTCTCTCTCCCTCTCTCTCTCTTTTTAATGATGATTTTGTCACTCTATATATTTAAGTGGCATCCTTTTTCCTCACCATAGTAATTGGCATTTTATGGGGCAAGTATTTAAGGTTAAATACATGTCTATTATGAGGCAGTTGTGATTCTATGTGAGATAAAGTAATGGCGTCATGCTCCCATTTAAGAATTTTTAGGTGGAAATTAAATTATTCTTTTCAAATGATTCTGTGGTTTTAATCTGAGTCAGGAGTAGTTAAAATTGAGTGAATTTTAACTATATTTTTAATCACTGACATAATCAAATTCATCTTGATATAGTCCTTTGTAATTTTAGACTCTCAATAGGTGTGAGAAATTATTTCATGGGAAATGAAAATTAAAGTGTTTAAGAAAGTCTGTTAGTAGATGTGAAATTAGGAGACCACGCTAAGTTTTCTGAGATCTGAATTTTGTCAAATTTCTAGCATAGTGTAGATAAGTGTACTATTTCTTTTTTAGACATGACAGAATACCATTTCATTTTTTTTATATGTACTTTTAAAATCTTTATATTCCCCCTTTGCTGTTCACTTGTGTTGATAAAGATCAAGGCATTAATTGAAGAAAACATATCTTGAAAACCTATTAGTGAAAAGTCATCAATGTAAATGCCTGAATACATATACTTTCTCAACAGTTTTTTTTTTTTTAATGGTTGTTCTACCATAATTAAATAATATTAGAAGGAATATTTTTGAAAGAGACTAATTGCCTTTTAAAAGTTTAGTTTTTAGCACTGCCTTTATCTTCATTATTTTTTATTTTACTTGAAGTATGATTCAAAGGGGGTATGGCTATCAAGTAACGTCTTCATGCCTCCCCTGTTATAGGAAAATAGTTCTCCACTGTGAGCTCACCAAGGGTACTCCTATTCTCTCTGCTGTTGTTATCCCTCCTTTTTAGGCTGGCTGAAAACTGCACAAACATTCTTTGCCCTTTATAATTCAGTCTCTCTTTGTGCCTCCTCCCTCCTATGATCTGTTGAGAACACAGTGTTCTAAAATGGTAATTTAAGAAGACAATGATTCATATTAAATTTAATTTTTAGAATTATATTTAATTAAATATGGTTATATTTATTTTTTTGAAAAGATAATGCATTTACAGTGTTTAAGATTCAATAGGGACAAACATTGCAAAGCAAAAATTAGCCTCTTACTATTTTTTTTTAAAGATTTTATTTATTTATTTGACAGAGAGAAATCACAAGCAGTCGGAGAGGCAGGCAGAGAGAGAGAGGGAAGCAGGCTCCCTGCTGAGCAGAGAGCCTGATGCGGGACTCGATCCCAGGACCCTGAGATCATGACCTGAGCCTAAGGCAGCGGCTTAACCCACTGAGCCACCCAGGCACCCCAGCCTCTTACTATTTAACTCTAGTTCTAGCTATTTGATTTTCTTCTCTAGAGGAAATCATTGGTATTAGTTTCTTTTGAATCCTTCAGAAGACATCCTTTTCCACCCAATTTTATAGACTTGCATATTGATTCTATTTTTTTCATAGTTAAATGTATCTTAGAACCTAGAACATTATACAGAATAATTCTTCATTCAAAAAATTATAAAGTGTAGTGTTCCATTATATGAATATGTAATAATTTATTAAGTTTCACTATTATAAATAAAATGAAGGAAAGATTTACCTGGAAAGACTACATAGTGGCAAATCATAAAAAGACTTGGCTAAGAATTTTAGATGTAGTGGGGAAATGTTAACCATGTTCATGTGAGGAGGAAAGTAATATGATTAAAATCCTCTTTTGTGAAAATCAGTGACAAGTTGAGAATATTGTAAATTAAGTAACTATACCAGTGCTTACTTAGGAATCTGTCATTATTACTGAGCTGTAAAGCAAAGATGACTTCTTCTACCTCAACGAGGTTTCTAGATGTTGGTGCTTGTAGGGAAAGAGTGGGAGTGGGAGAGAGAAAGGAAATGTATGTGTTGGAGTTTTTCCAGTTTTCCAGTGAAACTGAGTCCTCTCTGTAGCCTCTTATGGAAACAGGATTCAGCTACTTTTATGGAATTAGGGAAATACCAGCATGCAACTAGTGATTTTGTTTTGTTCTTCAATATGATTAATTTTATACATCATAGATCTGGGCAAAATTATGCCAAAGACAATGATATTTCTTTACTTTGGTGAGAGCAAGGAACTTGAGATGACCTCAGCCCTTACTATTAGCCCTAGAATATGCTTTGGGAATTGTATGGAAAGGCAAGTAAATAATATTTTCAAATTAACATACAGTGTTTGCCCAGACCAAGACTCCTCCCCTACATTTTCCTTTCTAGAGATCTCTGGAAAATACCTAACCACTAATATATTTTTTTTAATCTATAATACAAATATAAATTTTAAGAAGTCTTAAGAGTAAATGACCAATATCAAGTTCTAAGCAGTTTTGTTTACACTGGAATATTTAATTATGTTGGTGAGGAAGAGAGACTGAAAGTCTGCCTTGGATGTTTTTGACATTCTGTCCAGCACCTATAAACATTTATCCTTTGCTCCTTCAGGCAGAAATTTAAATTGTGCTGTCTTATCAATGAATTATGGGGTTAGCATTGATCATAATCATCTTCAGACATTTTGAACTCTATTTTCAGAGCTGACATGTTAATTTAGCAACTGACAATCCAAATTCATTTATTTTAGTTTACCAAAAATGAAATACCTTTCCTGAAAAAATGAGGTATTCCAGAGTCCTTTGGATTATAGTTGGCATCTGAGCTGTCTCTTAAAAAAGAGATCTAGAGTTCTCAAGTCTACCCCAGTCAGTGAGTAAGACAGGTACAATTTATATTTTGCCAAGTTGTCTGAGGTTCATCATTTTATATTTGATAATATACAAATAAAAATGTATTCAGAAAATTGAGAACTTTTTTTTTCCTAGTGTGGTTCAATAAGCTTCAACTGGACTGAACCTCCTGAAGATAACTATAAACTCTGGACAAACTCTGGACAAATTAAAAAAAAATATATATATATATATAGATAGATATATCTAGACACAGAGGAAGATGATTCCAAGAAGTCCAGATTATAAAGGAGGGTGACACTTGAGTGAAAATATCAGCATATAGTTAGTTTCTATTTTTTTTTTCCTTTGTCTCATAACCTAAAGGTAGGTCAGAAAAAAAAAAAGTTTTTCTTGTCTGAAAAAATGCAGAAAGACTTTGGGGTAAATTTACCTCATAGTTATTATAAAGTGAGAGAAGAATCCCAGAGACAAGAGTCAGACAAATGAAAATGTGAAAGTTGCTGCCTAAATTTCTATTGCAGAAAGATACAGATGTGTAGGAAAAAGGCCAGATAAAAGATCTGATTGGAGATTTGAGATGCCCAGAGGACATTGTGAGGGTCAGTCCAAACAATTTATTGTCTATTACAACACACACACACACACACACACACACACACACACACTACTTAAAGGCATATAAAAGAATAAACACATCTATAATATTCACAATGTGTATAATATACAACAAAATTATCCCTTCAAAATTGCCTCTTAAAAATGTGCCCCTTTTCAAGAGAAAAGACACTCAGCAGAGAGTGACCCTAAGATGATTGAAATGTTGATATTAGCTAGCAAATATTTTATAAAATTTTGCTATAAATATACTCAGTAAAATTAAAGGTAATATTTTTCCAATAAAGAGTAAAAGGAAAATCAGAAAATAGAAAATATGAAAGAAACCAATAAAAAAACCTGAATTTAAAAATTAACAATATGAAATTGAAAATATATAAGATGATACTAAAATCAGAAACAACATGAAAAAGGAGAGACAAATATCTGGAATGCAGGTAAATAGAAAGTATCCAGTCAAAAGAAAATAGAAAGGGGTGCCTGGGTGTCTCAGTGAGTTAAGACTCTGCCTTTAGCTCAGGTCATGATCTCAGGGTCCTGGGATCAAGCCCCACATCAGGCTCTCTGCTCAGTGGGGAGCCTACTTCCCCACCCCCTGCTTACTTGTGATTTCTGTCAAATAAATAAAATCTTTAAAAAAAATAGATATAAAAATATCCAAAAATCAATGACTTATAGTCCAGTAAGAAAATTTCCAATTGAGGAACATATATGTGATTTGAATCTTAGAGGAATAGGAGTTAAAGAACAGAAAAAAGAAAATAGATTTGAAGAAATATTGGCTGAAAACTTCATAAAATGGAGAAATACAAATTCACAAATTTAAATATTTAGTGAAATCCAAACACAATAGTTGATCTGTTGAAAAACAAAAAGAAAGCAGAAACCAGCCAGATAGAAATGACTCTGTTAATGAACAATGACTTGAAAAATTCCTGACCTTTTATTTGAATCTATGGAGGTCAAGTGACAATGGAACACATTAAATAGTATTTGGAACAGATACTGTCATCTTAAATTTGTGTGTCTAGCAAAAATGAAAATAAAATATTACTATGATATTTTTATTTGAAATTTCTGGAGTAGAAAAGTTTTTAAAGAAAGTTCTTTACTAGAGGATATGCCAGAAGATACCTCAGTTCTTCAGAAAATAAAACATTAGATACACTCTGGTAATGCATGGTAATGGTCTGAAACTAATGATCAAGTTCGTGAGACCTGACATACCTATAGCTAAAATAATAACATAAGGTACTAAATAAAAAATCTTTTAGAAGATTTAATATTTTTTTGTGGTTTAATATATCATGGAGTTTAATTGACCATGCACAACACTATTTATGGTTAGTGACAAATAAAACTATCAGAAGAAGTAAGCTCAACAAAAATAAGTCATCACCAAAACAAACACATACACACACCACAAGAGAATAGAAAATAGTGGAGAGAATCCCCTCTGAAGTTGACTATGTTTTTACAACAAAAGTTCTATTCTCTGAGGACTGAATTCCTGATTTAGCTTCTGGAAATTCACGAAATATGTCAGGAAATGTGTTTAAATTTAAAACAAATATTTAATCAGATTATTGGCCAACTTTACAGTAGCTTTTACATAGAGTCTTTGAATTTCATCGATAGGAACTTTGGGACCAGTATGAGGTTCCTGACTCAACTGAGGATAGGTGAAAAGTTGATTCATTCTTGACCATTGTCAGGGCCTTAGTAAATAAAGTGTTCAACAGCTATTGGAATGATTGAAGAGAAGAGAGGAATAGAATATGTAGTATCAGGGAACAGGGGTAATGTTCATAGTCTAGACATCTAGAAAAATCATTTAATAATATCACTTTGCATGGAACAAATATGCTTTGAGTATCATTCTTTGCTTGATATTATTCTTTGTTTGAAATATTGCTAACTCCCAGAATTTGGCTTCCACAGGGGCTTAAGGGGACATAGAGTCTAACCCACATGTTTTACACAGAGCATGTGTTTGTACAGAAGAGCAGAAGAAATGTCACTTTGTTAGCAAATAATCTTAATTTCCAGATCTGAGTCCATAGGGGATGCTTGAAATTGTCTGGGTAGGGAATTAGTGATGGCCAGGTTCTGGGTAAATTAAGCTGATTATAGAGACTTTAGTTTCTTAGGATTGTCTCTGTTTCTAAGTGGGGAAAAAAAAAAAAACTTAAATAGTTTTTCTTTAAACAATAAATATTTATGCTAGGTAGTATACTTTAGGTGACATCTTGTGGATGCATTGATTTTCTAATTTTGATTATTTTTTTACTTTAAAAGATATTGTCAATACTTTTACAAATATCAGATGAATCTATTCTTTACTCATGAAATCTACATCTAGTATTTTCTCCTACCTAAATGATATATGTATAAGGTTATTAACTGTAACATTGTTTGTAGTACCCAAAGACTAAAAATAATATTTTTATCAGAAAGAGCTTGTTAAATAAATTATGGTTTATCTAAATGTTACAATAAGCATTTTGTAACACATTTTGTTAAACTCTCCAAGTACTGAAAAATATTCTCTAAGATAGTTACATGAAAGAATAAAGTTCAGAATATTATGGCATATATACTGCCTTTTACAAAGGATACAGAAAAAGTAACAGCAGTGGTTTGACTGTGGAAAAAAAACATAAACTGAGTGGATAAAGACGACCAAGACTTTTTGCTCTACTTTTCTCCTCTATCTATCAAAATGTACTAACTTTGTAAATATTATTTCTAAAACACTAGTGAGTAAAACATATCAAGCAGGGGTTTGAATTGTTCATGAGGCCATGCTCTGACTCACAAATCAATACAAAATCTTAGCAGAAAGAAGGTGAGGGGTGTATTCATACATGCATACTGTAGCCTGGCTTAAAGGCATGAATCCTTTCAGTCTCTTCAAGAGAATCTGTCTAATTTGTGCTCCTTACTGTCAGGGAAAACCATTCATTCTCCCACAACCAAACTCACACCTCCAGTGAGTGAGTATCTGCCAGCAGTGAAATGGGATGTGCTTATTTAACCTTGATGTCATTATCATAATGGACCCTCTTCCATTGTAGTCCTTCTAGATCAAGAGAGCAGACAAGCCAATGTCAGACAGTGCCTAGAGCTCAGCAGGCACCTGTACTGCATTCATCATCAAAGAATTTCCATTTCTCTGTGTACTAGTGGTATGAGAGGAGGAAGACACCATCACTTAGCACTGCTAAAATATAACTCAGCCATCACCTCCTCATCTACCATCTGCAGACAGCACTTGATAGCTGTTTGCCTTATTTTCCTCTCAATTGCTATACTTTCGAGGTGTGTGCCTGTTCTCATGTTTATGAAGTAAAATATATTGTGATGGTGAAATAACTGTATGTTCAAATTCAACTTGACACCTGTTAGGAAATGACTGGGGACTTCATTTTATCTCTCTAAACCTCATTTTCTCACCTGTAAAAATGGGTAGTGATATCTACCCTAAGGATATTGGTACAAATTAAATGAGTTAATTTCAAGGAAGCATTTTTTTTCCCCCAGGTTAGCATGCCTTAACACAGGACTTGATACAAGTTGCATATTCTCTCTGTATAAGCCTTGAGTCTGCAGTTTGTATCCAATCACATTTAGGGAACTTTTCATATCAGTGACATATACTTTACCAGATGTATTTGAAAAAAGAAGTTCAGATTGAGATATTCTGTAATTGGATGAAAGACCTATAATTTCTTCATTTAAACCTTTGGTTTAAGACCGCAAATCCTCAAATAAAAAAGAGATGTGCTTCTTTGAAATTTACAAAGGGGCACCATTTTCCTTTATTTCAGCTAAACAAAGTAATAAGTGTTGTCAGCCACTGTTCCTATTAAAATAATCTAAATTACAATTTATAAAGTCTCTATTACAGAGGAGGAAGTAAAAGTTCATGTGTTCATGGTCACTCAAATAACAAATTGTTAGTCAAGGTGGGGATCAGTTCTAGAAAGTCTGATTCTAGAATCAATCTATCTTTCTTTCTTTCTTTCTTTCTTTCTTCTTTTTTTTTTCCTCCCCACTTAACTGAGAGCCCAATATGGGACTCAATCCCAGGAATCTGGGATCATGGCCTGAGTTGAAGGCAGTTGCTTAACCAGCTGAGCCACCCAGGCTCCCTATAGAATCTTTGTTCTTAACAACTGTATTTCCTTATTGCTTCTAGAGGAGATCTGATGTTCTGGAGACTGCAGTAACAGTTATTTTAAACCAAAAGTTTAGGTCTCATGTCTGGGGCCAGTCCTAGTGCTGCAGACCAATTAATGAAGATTTTACCAGGCCAGGTATAAGCATTCCCTGATTAACTCAGCTTGACTCCTGCTTCTGTTAAACATGGAACTATTACCTTTCTTTTGCAGACCCTGAGTTAAGCCCAAGAAAGCACATTGGGGAAAGTATTGAGAACTCTGCAGATGGATTCAGATTATTCTTTGCCTCTGTGATGCTTGTTGCAGTGGAAAATGGAAGGGGGAATGTTATGTGTTAGAAATGAATGTGGAGGCGTGCCTGGGCGGCTCAGTGGGTTAAAGCCTCTGCCTTCAGCTCGAGTCATGATCCCGTGGTCCTGGGATCAAGCCCCACATCGGGCTCTCTGCTCAACGGGGAGCCTGCTTCCTCCTCTCTCTCTGCCTGCCTCTCTGCATACTTGTGATCTCTGTCAAATAAATAAATAAAAATCTTTAAAACAATAGAAAAGAAATGAATGTGGGGATGGGGAGGAGAATTGATCTTACTTGAGGCTTTATTTTTAAATTTTTATATATTTTTTTAAGATTCATTTTGAGATGCATTTTCAGATGAAGACACAACTTTGCACTTACTAAAAGCCAGAAGAGAAAGAGAACACATAGGCATTCTTAATTAGTTTACCATTCTCTACCACATTTACCTCTACGGTAGTTACTTGAAGTTAATTGAATGCAGTTACTACCACCATCTCTGTAATCTTCTTCTGACAAGCCTGTATTTCAGCACAAGGGAAGCACCTCCTAACTCTCACACGACGTATCCCAGAGCTTTTCTAAGGACCCCGAATAAGTAGAAACACCAAAAATACCAATTATAGCTGGCAATTTCAATATAGAGCAACAATTTTTACAATGTGATTTGGAGACCAAATAATCAAATAACTAGGGAATAGATTGAAAAAGCAGTTTTTATGAATTCTGTACCATGAAATTTTGATTCTAATTCAGTAAGTCTGAGATGGAACCCAATATTCTAATTTAAAAAAATTAATTCCAGGGGCTCCTGGGTGGCTCACCTATTAATTCCATAGGTGTTTGTTTCTTTTTTTTAAAATTAACTATTACTATTTTTTTTCTTTCTGAAATAGAGTAGGGGTGGGTGGGAGAAGGCAGAGAGAGAGGGAGAGAGTGAGAGAGTGAATCTTAGCAGGTTCCATACCTAACGTGGAGCCCAATGCAGGCCTTGATTTCAAAAACCCTGAGATCATGACCTGAGCTAAAATCAAGTGTTGGACACCTAACCAACTGAACCACCCAAGCTCCCCTTTGTAGGTGTTTCTTACTCAGATATTTTGTGGCAAAAATGAGAAGCACTATTAAACATAGATGCATTTATTATAGTACGTGTTCTCTGGGATGTGTATGTTTGCATTTAAAAAAATACACAGAATATTGATATTGAAAAGACATAAATTATTAAAATAAATATCATTGATACCTTCTTAGCTTCTTATGTTGTAGAAAGTAGAAACAAAGTAGTTGTAGTCATGTTCCAGATCATATTATCCCCTCAAAACAATTTTTTATCAGATTTTTACCATTTAAGTTCATGAGATCCAAATGAGGACACAGGTGCCATGCCCCTGTAAAGGTGAAGAAATTGAGCACCAGCAGTGTTAGAATTGCTTATCTAAGCAAGTCAGAAGTGATGCTACTAATCATAGCTCTAAGAACAGAACTAGGAACCATCTAGGCAAATGGGCCTGTCAATTACACGATGCCTAAAGAGACCAACTCCTTCCCTATCCCACACACACTTAGGCAGGGGATCATGTTTCTGATGCCTCAAGATGCCTAAAGCCAAATCTAAGCCAGCCAGGTTTGGAGGAGGCTTCTGGGAACTTCTGGATTGTTCTTTCTGGAGTGAAAGTCTCTCATAAAGAAAACTGGGATTATTCCCTTTGCAATTATTCCATCTGCCCATACTGCAGGTGCACTTTACACCCCACTTTTGGGACACAGGAAGAGGACCTCTTTACTTGAAGAGACCCCAAGAGTTTTCTACTTTAAACAACTTGGGGGGGCTGGCTCAGTCAGTGGAGTGTGTGACTAGTGACCTCAGGTTGTGAGTTCAAGCCCCATGTTGGGTGTAGATTACTTAAATTAAAACAAAAAACAAAAAAACACCTTATTTACTTACATACAGAAGAACTAAAACAGAATGTATGACTCAAGGTCATGCTGATGGCCAGTTAAAGACAGAACCGAGGCCAAGATACACATCTCTTCTGCCACCACAGTGGGATGGGAAAAACCCATAAATAAAAGTTCAACAGATATGGTTTTGCATTCTGCATCTTCAAATTACTGTCTTCATGACCTTAACAAGTCACTTAAAACTTCTGAGCCTCAACTTGTGAAATAAAGACAATAACAAATATCTCCTGGGGCAGCTGACTGAATTTAAGATAACATTTGTGAACTCAGAGTTCACTCTGAGTATTCTGAGAAGGCAGGTTCCCTTTTTCAGACCATTTTTAGATTGAGTTTTCTACACTGAGTCTGATAGCAATGATCCTCCTGCTTACCAAATGGCATACTGTCCTTTTCAATGTCCTTTGATATTTTTAAAGCATCCCATTGACTGTAAATTTGGTTCTGAGCATCTCAAAGAACTGAGATGTAATGCCCAATTGACTTTCAAGACCTGCTGGCAAAGTGGCCCACACAGTGACACTTTGATAACAAGGCCGGGGAAGAAATTATACCTCATTTTCTGGTGATGAAGCTAAACCAGCACCATATCCAGGCTGAGTTCCCAAGTCCTGATTTTTTCTCCAAGGAGGCATTTGTTACATTCTAAAGATCATGCATTCCCATCAAAGGAATCTAAGTGGAGAATGAATGAATGATAATGAAAAAGATGGTGGTGATTCTAATAGATGCATTTTAACTGTTACTTTCCTAAGAAATGAGAGGAGTCTTTCTCACAAAAGAGCAAAATGGACCCTAAACATTCTTCTTAGTTCATTTCAAAGGATTCTTATCTACATGATATCAAATGAAAATAAGAGTACTGAAATTATCAAATATTAAACTCCATCTCTCTTTAATCTCTGGAAGGGAGTGATTTGTTTTTAAAGATAATCATATATTTCATTGTTTGCTTATTTTTATTTGTGTGTTTTAGTTTTGATTATGAGTAAATTAGCAGAGCTATTGACTATGGTTAAATGGTTTACTCACTATCTCTCAGACCTTAGGGCTGGAGGAAACTGTAAGTCACATCAACTTTTCCAGAATTTAGAAGTGAAAAGAATTCAGGGATTGGTGAGGCCAATATGAGCTTTTGCAGTAGAAAAATGGAAGAATGGCTGTTATCTGCTGTTCTCTAGCTCTGACTTTATTTCTTGAGTTGGACATTCAGTTCAGGAAGGGAAAAAAAAAATCACAGCTGTACATACAATACTGACACCCAACAAAGGGCAGAAATCCTAAGCAAGGGGCTCGTGCTGCTGCATAATCATTGATGCAAATCAGGCCCCATGGCTACAGCACTTGGCTCTGAGATTTCCAATCTGGGTATTAACAGGGATTCCTGCAAGTTTCTATGAATATTAACCAGGAGGAGGATGTCAAACAGGCAGTGAGTGCATGTAGAAACTTTTCTTCCAGCCTATTTGAAAAATGTAAGCTTCTGGTGAGAGGATGCTTTGTCCTCTTACTTAGCTTTTTTTGTGATTTGGACCATTTCTTCATTCACAGAAGAAAACTGGGGAGCCCTGGGCCATGGATTCCTATAGAATCATCAGCAGCCCTGGACATAAGTACCATGAGAGCAGGGATCATGGCAATTACTACTGTATCCTGAGCTGTTAGCAGAGATGGCCCCATGTGTTAGTTACCTATTGCTGCGTAATGAATTGCGCCCAAAACATGGAGGCTTAAAATAAAAATATCGCATATTTTCTGTGGGTTAAGAATCTAAGAGTAGCTTAGCTGGGTCCTTTAGCTCTAGTTTTTGTTTTGTTTTGTTTTGTTTTGCTTCAGAAAGCTACAGTCAGCTCAAGGCTTAGCTGTGAAGGATCGACTTCCTAGTTGGCAGGATTTAGTTTTTCAGAAGCTGTTCACCAAAGGCCTTGTGTACCTCTCCATAGAACACATCACAATATGGCAACATGTTTTTTATCAAAGTGATTAAGGGAAAGGGCAAGGGACAATGTGCCAGCAAGAGAGATAATGCTAACAAGATGAAAACCACATAATTTGGGTGGTATACGATTAGATATTTTATCTACAATTATCCAAACTCATCAAAATGAACACTAAAGGTTAGGGGTTTTGTTGTTGTTTTTTTTAGATTTTATTTATTTATTTGACAGACAGAGATCACAAGCAGGCAGAGAGGCAGGCAGAGAGAGAGAGAGAGAAAGGAGGAAGCAGGCTCCCTGCAGAGCAGAGAGCCCAATGTGGGGCTTGATCCAGGACCCTGGAATCATGACCTGAGCCGAAAGCAGAGGCTTAACCCACTGAGCCACCCAGGCTCCCCTAAAGGTTAGTTTTTTAAAGGGCTTATATGGGAACTCTATGAACTACTTTTACAAATCTTCTGTAAATTGCTAACTATTCTAAAATAAGTTTAATAAAATAGTTATTTAAAAGGATGATTGGGTGGGACTTTAATAGTAAGGAGTCTGGAAATATGGAAATGACATTTTTTGCAATCTCACTGGATCTTCATGTAGAACTAGACTGAAAAGTGGATAGCAAAACAAAACCCATGGGTAACCTATACCACCAAACCAGATGGTAAAGTTACCCCACAAACTCCAAAATACAAGAACTAATCACAAACACAATATATGACTAGTAATCATAAGCATCCACTGGTGTCTGTATGTGACATCACAACTGTCATTAATACTAACATGAAACTAAGAGCCCCCTAAAATTCCCAGCATGTATTGACTGGAAAGAATGAAAAGTCTATTTAGGAACAGCAGCTAATACTGGGAAGAGTGTCGTCCTCTCCAATATTGACTAAGGATGAGGGGCATGCCATAGAAAATTCTAGAGAGCCTGTAGCCTCCTCAAAATACAGCAGGATTCTTAGTACAGACCCCCACAAGCAAGTGGAAAGTGTTGGATCTCAAACTGGACAGGTTAGGTACACTATAAACAAAGAAAGAAAGGTCCAGAATATAGTTAGAGAGGTGAATGGATTCAGGACATTCTGGAAAACAACCCCCCACTTTTTTTAAACAAACAAAAATAACAGAAGAGGGAACTCTGGAATTGGAAGAACTTTCCTAAACCAGGCTTATTAAAAGGTTGGAGAAGAAACCTAATCCTATATGAAAACAAGCAAAGGAAGGTATTTGATCAAAACTCATAAAGTTATTACAAGAAAGGAGAAAATATGGGTTGGTATAAAGGACCTATTGATCATTTATAGTTTTGAATTTGAAAGTTTCAATATAAATTTATGTCACTACCTCTCTATTCATCCTAGTTTTATCCACTAAAAATATCTAAAAGGCATGAAAAACTCAGTAGCAATATGCATTCCAATCAATCATTTTGACCTTGGAATAACACTCTTCACTAGAAGAAAACAAGAGATTCTTGGAGAAATGGCTGATTGAATGTCTAGGAAGGGGATGTTTAATTTTACATACTCTGGAGTCTTTTTTTTTTTTTTTCCTCCTGATACTTAAAAGGATTTCTCTTTATTCTTTGGATCAGTACAAGGTAGATTCTATTTGGAGATGTTGCTTTGAGGGGTTTAGGTGTATGTGACAAAAAGATGGGGAATACCTATTTCTGGATGCAAATAAGTATTCCTTATTTTTAAAATCTCTGTATCTTTTATTAGACTTAGATTTTTTTGTATATATCTTTCAGAAAAAGTACCTTGTCCCATGGACTTAAAAATTAGTGCTATTTAGTTCTAGATAATCACTACCTTTTGCCTGGTGCAGAACATGTGCAGTCATCACTTGGAGGCATCATTCCCTGCCTATACGTAAGGCTTGTCCTGACAGTGAGTTAGCTGGGATTTTTCCTTACTACCCATATAATAATGTTGCCTTTTTTCATATTGAGAGAAGAGGTTTCTATCAGAAACTCTAAGAATCCTTAGGTCCAGTTCCTTGGCCAGAGTTTGTCATTTCCCTTCTACCTGACTCAGTAGGAACCTCTCAAAGAAAGGAACAAGATGCCCTGTATGAAAGAGGGAGGAATATTTTGTTGAGAACTTAGTGTCAGGCAATTTGCTAAACCTTTTCATACTTATGTCATGCAAATCTTATTCCTATTTTTCTTTATTGTGCCTAAACAGTTTTTTTTTTTTTTTCGAATTTTGAAGTAGAGAAAGTACAAAGAGGAAAAGAGACTAAAACTAAGGTAACTGTTTAATGGAACTTTAAGAATTCTTTTTTTCATCCCATTACTGTCAACACTAAATTGAAGTTTTTTTTTCCAGAACTTGCTAACTCTGAAACTTTTAAACACAAATTTGAGATCTGCCAACCCTGGATATAAAAGCATTTCTTCTGACTTGTCTTTCAGATGGTACTTTTAAACCAATTTTCAGTGTTTATTTAAGGTACTCTTTTTACCTGTCATATTCCCTTGCTTTAAGGATGAGAATTATATGGTTCTGAGTTCTTTTATTTCCACCTCTCCTGAAAATTGTGGGGGAAAACAAAAACAAAAACAAAAACCACCACAGGGTGACTAAGCAGTTATCACAGTGTTCTGAGATTTGAATTGCTTAGCTATTTTACGAGTTGGACCCCTCAAAGGAGATTAGGGATTGCAAATAATGCCTCCGTCTTATTTCTAATTTGGACTATATTAATTATTGCATGCTTTCCGCCCTCCATGTAAAACACCACTTGGGAAGATCGGTGTCACTTTTAGAGCTGCTACAACTCAAGTACTCAGACCACTATCATCTGTAGCTTTAAGTCAGATTGACTAAATTCCTCTCAGACAGATTTAAAGTTCATCAAATCCTAAGGAAAGATCATCTCAGGGGCCTTACGATTAACTGATTTTCCTATCTTCAAAGGAAACAAGTGAACATTTCAGCAGAAGGACTTTAGTTGGTTATAACCCATAAATCTGTTGGTAAAATTTATCCTTCAGGTTTATAAAGTTAGATAAGCCATCTCCCCCCTCATTTAATGTCATTGTGAATTATGTACAAAGATCAACTGTTTCTTGACTGGTGGCTTATCTTTTAGAAGTCTGAGATGTTTTCTTTCCATGTCAATCTACTTCTGATTTGATACTTAGGGTGAATTTAGTCTGTTATCAGGTTAAAAAAATTAATCTGAAATAGGTAAGTACAAATCACTTTCTGTTATAACCACTGAGTTATACAGTTTTCTTCTATAGATTGTTATGATTAAAAAATGATGATAATTGTAGTTTCAATATCTTTGCTATTATCATTAGTATAATTGGTAGTAACATTAATCTGAAGTAGTTAAACATATTCCCATAGCCATGATTCCCAAGTAATCCCATCTTCAAGCATCTCTACAGAAACTTTTCCCTGACTTTTTTTTTTTTTTTTCCCCTCAAGAAATTGACTCTAAGAGAATTTGCCCAGGGCCTTCCTGAAGATCAGGGGCTGCTCTGTAGGGAGCTGTTCTCAATGAATCAGCTGAGCATAAAGGATTGGGATTGGATTAGATGAAAACCTGTATCAGCAAGCCAGAATACAATCTGATCATAGACTAATCCAGAAATTCAGTCTTGCAGAGACTGCAACTTAACTGATAACTCCCAAAACAGGGTCCATCTTGTTTTCTTCAAGCAGGATCTCACTCTTAACTAATAGGTCCAAAATTATCCCTGTCACCTACTACCTTGATTTAATAAAATATCTTCTTAATTAAAATAGCGATGCATGAAACAACTTTAGTTCCCAGCATTTTGAGCCAAAGTAGATAGGCAATAACACTGACAAATGAGGTGATTGTCCCAACATTTCCCTTGCTTATTAATTCAAGGCCTGGGGCCTCAATTATAGGAGTAAGGCCTTGACATACCAAGAACTAGCAAATCAAGAAACGCTCCCAGTCAAACCTTGCAAAGAAGAAAGGAAGCAGCCTTCATTGTCTACCAGTCTGTTCCTTGGAGACTTACTGTGTATGGCTGAGTATAAAAAGAGAGGGCAGATTTTTATCTATTTGTTGCTATCGTTTGGACCTTACTTGAATGACCACATCACAGGCTTTGAGAGAAATAAAATGTTATTGCTTCAATGGCTATTTAGTTAGAAATCTCACTTAAAGATGTGTTGGGTAACCAGAGGTCTCTGACTGCAAATATCAGATGCCAGGGATATCTGAAGTTTTCTTTATCATGAATAGTGAAGTCTTCCCCAATTAAACTGTGTAGGTTTTATTTTTCACATATTCCACCTGAATTCTTTTCTCTAGCCACACCATGTTCACTTTTTCCCCTGTTCTGACTTTCTTCACTTATCAGTTTCTCTTTCTCCATCTAATTCCTCTCACTCTTTAAGATACTGTTGACTTCTACTCTTATAATGTCTTCAGTTTCCCTAATGCATAAAGACAAATGAACTTTGTCTCCTTTAAACCTACTACGATAGCTTTCTGAAGTTACATATTGTGGTAATTGGGTGTGCAGGCTCTGGAGGTATTTAGTCTGGGACAGAAACCTGTCTGTCATTTTCTAGGGCAGAGACCTTGAGAGTTCCTAATCTTGAGGTGCCTCAGTCTCCTCATATATGAAGTAGGGATAATAACAGTACTTATGTCGTCAGAGTGAAGATTGGAATGCTCACATGGTTTTCAATGTAGTGTCTAAAAAAAGTGATTTTATCTTTATGTGTGTATAGCTTTCAGCAAATATGCTGTGTTTAACTTGAGGGCAGGGTTTTAACTTATGTTATCTGTATTTATGGAAACTCTCGCAGTTGGAAGACACTAAAATAAATAAGGATTAATTGACTTAGGGGCTCCTGGGTGGCTCATTTGGTTAAAAGTCTGCCTTGGGCTCAGGTCATGATCCCAGGGTCCTGGGATGTAGTTCCATACAGGGGGGTTCCCTGCTCAGCAAGGGTCTGTTTCTCCTTCTCTCTCTGTCTGATTGTACTTTCTGTCTGTCAAATAAATGAATAAAATATTTTAAAAATTGACTCAATCCTTACAGATTGCCTCTTAGTGATTCTAAATTGTGAGTTGTTAGATTTTCTTTCTTCTTTCCTTCATTTACCCAGGCAATATTTTTGAGTCTCTAATCTATTTCAGAATTTAGGAAAATACAGGTCACACTCCTGCCCTCAGGAAACCACACAGATAGACACATGAATGGACGACTGGAATGCAGGGAAGATAATGCTATAGCATGGCTAACATGTTATAATGGGACCACAGAGTGGGCTAAATGAATCCAAAGGAATCCCATGACACACAACCAGAGCTCACAACTGCTGTGGCATTTCTGACAAAGGTGTTATTCCACTCAGTACTAATTCTCGAGTGCTGGATGTGAAATTAGAGAATCTTAGAGGAGCTCTAATCTTTAGGGGGAAAAATCATTTCAGAAGAAGATTAAGTCAGGATTTACAACATTTCTTGAGATGCAAAAGGGGTTCGAATTTATGCAATTCACTGTGGTACTGTTTTCCTTTATAAATAGTCATCAAAAAGGCAAGAGATGGGGGGAAGAAATAATCATAGTTTTGATAAATTTGGGCAGTTGGGGTCTCATATGTCTCCATTCCTGTATAAAAGTTTGAGAGTATGTTCAGAACTACTTTTGCTGAGTCAGATTTTTTTATTTGGTGCCAGTTCAGGCAAGAACGAGGCAGAAAGCCACTCATGACTTAATTACCAGACCATATTAAAATACAGCAATTTAATTGCAATTAGTGCTATAATAATGTATTTATAAGATGCCAGTGTATACATTTGTATTTGACAATCCATTTACTTTCAGCCTGGTACTATGTGTGCCCCATTAAATTATAAAATGCAAGGTCATTAACCTGCAATTCCACTTGTGATCATGTTATTAAATAGCATCCTGTCCCTTTCCTGGTTAAGACAGAGTTGCTAGATCATTTATCTGTAACTAATTTCCCTGTGATCTTCCAAAAGCTCTTATTACTGTTAATTAAGCAGGTGTGACCTGTGTTGAAAGCAGTTGGCACTCCTTGAACATCTGGCCAAGATCCAAAATTGGGTCAGGTCTCTTTAACGTTCTCATTTTCCTCTTATTTACCTTTAGTCATTAGTGATTATGGCAGCTCAATACATGTATTCATGTTCTGGATCATTGGGGTTTGGGGAACTTTAAAAAGAGCATCTGGCACATGACCAAGTACACTGTGGATAGATTGTGGAAACAAATCACTCCCTCTAACCCTGAAGCCAAGATGACACTTAATGTTGATTGGTCAAGCCTGTTTAGCTCAGCATTATGGATAACGAGTCTGGGATTTATAGAGGGAAAATTCCCAAGTAGGTTCTTTCTCAGAGATAAAACCTGTTTCATAAACATGGAGCACCTATTCCAGACAGCCATCACCCGGACCTCACTGGGTATATCTGATGTGGAGACTAGATGTCAATATGACTTTTCTTTATGATTTTGCAGAATAAGAATAAAGGAAACAAAATGGAGCTACTATTTGTTTTGCTTTTGTAGATACATTAGTTAACATTGAGAGTGAAAGCTCTTAGCTCTTGCTCAAATTTTCTCATAAAGCTCTCAGAGAGATATTCCTATAAACTTAATTTTTTCAGATAAAGAAATTGGGATCCAGAAAGAGAAAAATTACTTGCTCAATTTTGCACAATTACTAGGTAGCTGAGCTAGGATTTAAAGTTAGGTCTACAGAGCTCCAAAGTGCTTTGCAACAAGTCACAATTCAATTACCCTCTAGAACCACCACATGCAAAGCTAACTCTGTTATTCTGGGTTTAGGTGTACTGCCTGAGGATTAAGCATGTTTGGTCTTTTTCTTCTTCCTCCTCCTCCTCCTCCTGCTTTTTTTCTTTTCTTTTTTTTTTTCTTTGGCTTAGTGTCTCTACGGATCACATTAATACATGCAAAAATTTTTCACACTAAATGAAAGAAGGGGCAGGTATAGAAAGCGTAAGGCAAATATAGTCAAATTTCAGATACTGGCAACCTTTGATCAGTGATACAGCATGCACATATTTAAAACCCCCAAAGAAATGAAGATGAAGAAATACCTTTCAGGATGCAATTGTACCTGAGGCTGCTTTTTAGCTCTCTTTCTGGTAGTTTATTACTAGTGTATAGAAATGAAACAGATACCTGTATATTTGTTTTGTATCCTGCAACTTACTAAATCTGATTAGTTTTGTTTTTGGTATGGTATTTAAGGTTTTCTGTTATATAGTATTATATCATCTGTGAATAGTAACAGTTTTGTTTCTTCCTTTTCAATTTTGATGCCTTCATTTTTTTTTTTTTTTTCCTCTTGTGTAATTGCTGTGGCTAGGACTTCCCATACTATGTCGAATAAAAATGAGAATAGCCATCTTTTCTCCTGAGGCTGCTATTGGAGGAAAAGCTTTCAGCTTTATACAACTGAGTATGATGTTAATTGGGGGATTTTCCATGCATGGTTTTATAGTCCCTTTAAACCTACTTTGTTGAAAGTTTTTGTCATGAATGAATGTTACAGTTTATCAAATGCTTTTTTCTGCATCTACTGAGATATGATTTCTAGCCTTTATTTTGTTAATATGGTGCATAATGATTGATTTGTGGGTGTTAAGACATCCTTGCATCCCTGAAATAAGTCCCACTTATTCATTGGGTATGATACTTTTGATTTATTGTTGAATTTGGTCTGCTAATACTTTGTTGAGGATTTTTGCCTCCATGTTCATCAGGGATATTGGCCTTTATTCTCTCTCACTTTTTTTTTTTTGCCCCAGTGTCATCTGGTTTTGTCATCAGGGTAAGGCTGGCCTCATAAAATAAGTTTGGGAGTGTTCCTTCATTGCTTTTTTTTTTTAAAGAATAATTTGAGGAAGATACATATTAACTCTTCTTTAAATGTTTGGTAAATTTCACCATCTGGACTTTTGAGTTTTTGTGTTTTTCTCCTGATTACTGATTCAATGTCAATTTCATTACTATTGGTCTATTCATATTTTCTATCTTCTTATGATTCAGTCTTGGAAGATTATATGTTTCTAGGAAAGTATCCATTTCTTCCAAGTTGTCTAATCTGTTTATAAATTAGGGTTTATAGTGTTCTATGTAAATTATTATGAAGTGTTTATAGTATTCTCTTATAATCCTTTGTATATCTGTGGTATTGGTTGTAATTTCTCCTCTTTCATTTCTGATTTTATTTCAGCTCTCTCTCTCTTTTTTTTTTTAGGAGTCTGGTTAAGGGTTGATTTTTGTTTTTTCTCTTTTTCATTTGTTTCCATTTTGATACCTACTTTTACCTTCCTTCTACCAATTTTGGGTTTTATTTGTTCTTTTCTAGTTACTTCAGGTGTAAGGTTAGACTGAGAATTTTCCTGTTTCTTGAGGTAGGCCTGTTTGCTATAAATATCCCTTTAGAACTGCATTTGCTGTGTCCCAAAGATTTTGGAATGTTGCATTTCTACTTTATTCTTCTCACTATATATATTTTTTTAATTTCTTCTTTGATTTGTTAACTGCTGGTTGTCTCATACCATGTTCTTTAGTATCAACTTTTTTCCCCCTTCAGTTTCCTTTTTGTAATTGATCTCTAGTTTCAGACCATCATAGTAAGAAAAGATGCTCAATAGGATTTCATTATTCTTAAATTTATTGTTTTGTGCCTAACATGTGATCTGTCCTGAATAATGTACCATGTGCACTTGAAAAAGAAGTGTATTTTGCTGCTTTTGGATGAAATTTTCTGCATATCTTTATTAAGTCTATCTAGTATTATATGTAATTTAAGACCAATTTTTCCTTATTTTCTTTTTATTTTACTAAAGTATAATTGGTATACAGGGTTATATTAGTTTCAGTTATACAACATGCTTGAACAATTCTCCTCGTCACTCAGTGTTCACCATAAGTGTAGTCACCATCTGTCACCAAAAAATGTTATTACAATTTATTGACTGTATTCTCTGTGCTCTACTTTTCATCCCCATGACTTATTTTTTAACTGGAAGTTTCTCTTTATCCCCTTTATTTCACCCATCCCCCTATCTACCTCCCCTCTGGTAACCACCAGTTTGTTTTCTGTATTTGAGTTTTTTTGTTATTATTATTTGTCTTTTATTTTCTTTGTTTTGTTTCTTAAATTCTACATATGAATGAAATCATGTGACATTTGTCTTTCTTTGACTAATTTTACGTAACATTGTACCCTCTAGGTTCAACCATGTTGCTGCAAATGACAGGATCTCATTCTTTTTTCATGCCCAATATTCCATTGTCTCTATCTACCACATCTTTATCCATTCAACAGTTGATGGACACTTGGGCTTATTTTGGTTCCTTATTTTGGCTATTGTAAATGCTGCTGCTGTAAAACACAGGAGCTCATATGTTCCTTTAAATTAATGTTTTGGTATTCTTTGGGCAAATAGCCATTATTTTGATTATTAGATCATAGGGTAGTTCTATTTTTAACTTCCTGAGGAATCTTTATACTGTTTTCCACAGTGGCTGCACCTACCAGTTTGCATTCCTACCAGCACTGTATGAGGATTCCTTTTTCTCCACATCCTCACCAATACCTGTTATTTCTTGTGTTATTACTCTCAGTCATTCTGACAAGTATGCAGTAATATTGCCTTATAGTTTCTATTTTCATTTCCCTGAGTAGTGAGTGATGATGAGCATATTTTTCGAGTATCTGTTGGCCACCTGTAGGTCTTCTTTGGAGAAATATCTGATCATGTTTTCTGCCCATTTTTTAGTTGGAATATATAGGTTTTTGGTTTTAAGGTTTTATATGTTCTTTGTATATTTTGAATACTCACTCTTTATCAGATAGGTCATTTGCAAATATCTCCTCCCATTCCTATAGACTGTTTTTTAGTTTTAATTATTTCCTTTGCTATACAGCTGCTTTTTATTTTGATGTAGTCTCAATAGTTTTTTTTCCATTTGTTTACCTTGCCTTCAGAGGCAAATCAAGGGAAAAAAAAAAAAAGCTATAGCTGGTATCAGAGGAATTACAGCTTGTGCTCTTCTAGGATTTTTATGGTTTCAGGTCTCACGTTTAGGTCTTAAATCTGTTTTGAATTTATTTTTGTGTAAGGTGCAAGAAAGTAGTCCAGTTTCATTATTTTTCAAGCTGTTCACTTTTTCCAACACCAGTTGTTGAAACATAATCTTTTTACCTTTGGATATTCTTGCCCAATTTGTTGAAGATTAATTGACCATATAATTGAGGGTTCATTACTGGGTTTTTCTTGTTTTCATTGATCTGTATCTCTATTTTTGTGCCAATCTCATACTGTTTTGATTACTATGGCATTATAATATAATGTGAAGTCCAGAATTGGTATGCCCTCAGCTTTGCTTTTTCTTTTTCAAGATTGCCTGTGGCTACTTGAGATCTTTTGTGGTTCCATTCAAATTTTAGGATCGTTTGTTCTACCTTGGTGGACAACGCTACTGTATTTTGATAGAGACTGCCTTAAATGTGTTGATTACTTTGGGCAGTATGGAAATTTTAACAATATTTATTCTTCTAATTCATGAGCATAAAATATCTTTTCATTTTTCTGTGTTGTCTTTAACTTCATCAGGCTTGTATAGTTTACCAAGCTCAGGTCTTTTACCTCTTTGGTCACGTTTATTCCTTGGTATCTTATTTTTGGTGCAATTGTAAATGCAATGTTTTTCTTAATTTCTCTTTCTGTTGCTTCATTATTAGTGTATGGAAATGCAATGAATTTCTAAACACTGATTAAAAAAAAATTTTTTTCCCCTGACTTTATTGAATTCATTTATCAGTTCTAGTAGTTTTTTAATGGAGTCTTTGGGTTTTCTGTGTAAAGTCACATGTCACCTGCAAGTAGTGAAAATTTCCTTACCAATATCAATGCCTTTTATTTCTCTTTGTTCTCTGATTGCTGTGGCCGGGACTTCCAAGTATTATGTCGAATAAAAGGGGTAAGAAGGGACAACCTTGTCTTATTACTGACCTGAGGGGAAAAGCTCTATTTTTTCCCATTAAGGATGTCATTAGCTATGCGTTTTCATATCTGACCTTTATTATGTTGAGTTGTATTCCCTCTAAACTTATTTGTTGAGGGTTTTTATCATGAATAGATGTACTTTGTCAAATGCTTTTCTTGTCTATGTTTCTTATCCTTTCTCATATTGAAATAATGTTTCTTTTCTCATCTTGATATGATGTATCATGTTGATTGATTTGCAAATATTGAACCACCCCTGCAACCTAGAAATAAATCCCACTTGATTATGGTGAATGATTTTTTAAATATATTTATGAATATATTTATATTATACATATATTTATGGATATATATATTATATATATAATATAAATATATTTATGGTTGCTAGTATTTTGTTTAGGATTTTTGTATCTAGGTTCATCAGGAATATGGGCCTGTAGTTTTCTTTGTCAGTGGTATCTTTATCTGATTTTGGTATTAGGGTAATGCTGGCTGCATAGAATGAATTTTGTTTTCATTCTTTTTCTGTCTTTTGGAATAGTTTGAGAAGAATAGGTATTAATTATTCTTTAAATATTTGGTAGATTTTGCCTGTGAAGACATCTGGTCTTGGATTTTTGTTTCTTGGGTATTTTTGGATGACTGATTCAATTTCTTTTCTGGTTATCAGTAGGTTCAAATTTTCTATTTTTTCCTCTTCCAGTTTTGGTAGGCTATATGTTTCCAGGGATTTATTCATTTATTCTCAGCTGTTCAATTTGTTGGTATTTTTGTCTAATTTGTTGTAGTTTTTCATAAATTCTCTTATAATTGTTTGTATTTCTGTGGTGTTAGTTGTTATTTCCCCTTTGTCATTTGTGATTCTATTTGAATCATATCTGTTTCTTTCTTGATAACTTTGGCTAGAGGTTTACCAATTTTACTGATTTTTTTCAAAGAATAGGATCCTGAATCTATTGATCTGTTTCACTGTGTTGTTGTTGTTGTTGTTGTTTTTTTTTGTCTTTTGCTTTGTTTCTTAGTTTCTGTATCATTAACTTCTGCTTTAATCTTTATTATTTCCTTTCTTCAGGTTTTAGGTTTTCTTGTTCTTTTTCTAGCTTCCTTATGTGTAAGGTTAGGGTGTTTATTTAAGATTTAAATTTATTTCCTGAGGTAGGCATGTACTACTGCAAACTCCCCTCATAAAACTGTTTTTGCTGCATTCCAAAGGTTCTGAACAGTTGTGTTTTCATTTTCATTTGTTTTCATGTAATTTAAAAAAAAAAAAATTCTTCTTTTTTTTCTTGCTTGACCCATTGCTTGGTAGCATGTTACCTGTAAGTATTAGTGCTCTTTCTAGATTTTTTTCTTGTGGTTGACTTCTGGTTTCGTAGCATTGTGGTCAGAAAAGTTGCATTCAATGACTTCGATCTTTTTTATTTTATTGAGTCGTGTTTTGTGAGCCAATATGTGATCTGTTTTGGAGAATGTTCTATGTGCACTTGAATTATATTCTGCTGTTTTAGGTTGTAATATTCTGAATATATCTATTAAATTAATCTGTTCCAGTAAGTCATTCAAAGTCATTGTTTCCTTGTCAATTTTCTGTAGAGATGATCTATTGACCTAAGTAGGGGTGTTAAACTCCCCTATTCTTATTGTACCAATTAGTTCCTTTATGTTTGTTAATAACTATTTTATGTAATTAGGTTCTCACATGTTGGGTGCATAAATATTTATAATTGTTCTTTCTTCTTGTTTGATTGTACCTTCAATGATTAAATGTGTCCTTTTTTTTCTCTTTTTACAGTCTTTGTTTTAAAGTCATCTTTGTCTGATATAAGTAATGCTACTCTGGCTCTTATTAACATCCATGTGCATGATAAGTATTTGTCTATCCCCTCATTTTCAATCTCCTTGTATCTTTAGGTCTAAAATAAATCTCTTGGAGGCAGCATGTAGATAGGTCTTATTTTTCCTTTATTCTGCCTCCTAATGTCTTTTAATTGCAGCATGTAGTCCATTTCCATTCAAAGTAATTATTTTTATTTTATTTTATTTTTAATTTATTTTTATTTTTTCAGTGTTCCAAGAATAATTGTTTATGCATCACACAGTGCTCCATGCAATATGTGCGCTCCATAATACTCACCACCAGGCCCCCAGAACCCCCCACCTCCCTCCCCTCCAAAACTCTCAGTTTGTTTCTCAGAGTCCACAGTCTCTCATGATTCATCTCCCATTCTGATTTCTCTAACTCATTTCTCTCCATCTCCCAATATCTTCCATGTTATTCCTTATACTCCACAAGTAAGTGAAACCATATGATAATTGATTCTTTCTGCTTGACTTATTTCACTCAGCATAATCTCCTCCAGTCCTATCCATGTTGATAACAAAAGTTGGCATAATACTTCATTGTATATATGGACGTATTTTCTTTATCCATTAGTCTGTAGAAGGGCATCTTGGTTCTTTCCACAGTTTGGCGACTGTGGTCATTGCTGCTATGGACATTGGAATACAGATGGCCCTTCTTTTCACTACATCTGTATCTTTGGGGTAAATACCCAGTAGTGCAATTGCAGGGTCAGAGGGTATCTCTATTTTTAATTTCCTAAGGAATCTCCACACTGTTTTCCAAAGTGGCTGCACCGACTTGCATTCCCACCAATGGTGTAAGAAGGTTCCCCTTTCTCCACATCCTCTCCAACACTTGTTGTTTACTGTCTTGTTAATTTTGGCCATTCTAACTGGTGTAAGGTGGTATCTCAATGTGTGTGTGTTTTTTTTTAAGATTTTATTTATTTATTTGACACAGAGAAAGAGAGAGATCACAAGTAGGCAGAGTGGCAGGCTGAGAGAGAGGGGAAAGCAGGCTCCCTGTGAAGCAAAGCCCGATGTGGGCCTCAATCCCAGGACCCTGAGATCATGACCTGAGCCGAAGGCAGAGGCTTAACCCACTGAGCCATCCAGGCACCCTCAATATGGTTTTGATTTGAATCTCCCTGATGGCTAATGACAATGAGCATTTTTTCACGTCTGTTAGCCATTTGTATGTCTTCTTTAGACAAGTGTTTGTTCATGTCTTCGGCCCATTTTCTGATGTGATTATCTGTTTTGTGTGTGTTGAATTTGAAGAGTTCTTCATAGATCTTGGATATCAGCCCTTTCTGTAGTGTCATTTGTGAATATATCTGTGAAGCCCACTTGATCCAGTGTGTCATTTAAGGCCTTTATTTCCTTGTTGATCTTTTGCTTGGATGAACTGTCCACTTCAGTGAGGGGAGTGTTAAAGTCTCCTACTATTCTTGTATTATCATCAATGTGTTTCATTGATTTTATTATTAATTGGTTTATATAGTTGACTGCTCCCATGTTAGGAGCATAGATATTTAAAATTGTTAGATCTTCTTGTTGGACAGACCCTTTGAGTATGATATAGTGTCCTTCCTCATCTCTTATTATAGTCTTTGGCTTAAAATCTAATTGATCTGATATAAGGATCACCACCCCAGCTTTCTTTGATGTCCATTATCATGGTAAATTGTTTTCCACTCCTTCACTTGAAATCTGGAGGTTTCTTGTAGGCAGCATATTGATGGGTTTTGTTTCTCGTAGAATGAGTTTCTTGTAGACAGCATATTGATTTTTATTTGTTGTTGTTTTGTTTTGTTTTGTTTTAATCCATTCTGATACCCTGTGTCTTTTGATTGGGGCATTTAGCTCATTTACATTCAGGGTAACTATTGAGAGATATGAATTTAGTGCCATTGTATTGCTTGTAAGGTGACTGTTGCTGTATATTGTGTCTGTTCCTTTCTGATCTACTACTTTTAGGGTCTCTCTCTGCTTAGAGGGCCCCTTTCAATATTTTCTGTAGAGCTGGTTTGATGTTTGCAAATTCTTTCAGTTTTTGTTTGTCCTGGAAGCTTTTTATCTCTCCTTCCATTTTCAATGATAGCCTAGCTGGATATAGTATTCTTGGCTGCATGTTTTTCTTGTTTAGTGCTCTGAATATATCATGCCAGTTCTTTCTGGCCAGCCAGGTCTCTGTGGTTAAGTCTGCTGCCAATCTAATATTTTTACCATTTATGTTACAGACTTCTTTTCCTGGGCTGCTTTCAGGATTTTCTCTTTGTCACTAAGACTTGTAAATTTTACTATTAGATGACCGTGTATGGATCTACTCTTATTGATTTTGAGGGGGATTCTCTGTGCCTCCTGGATTTTAATGCTTGTTCCCTTTGCCATATTAGGGAAATTCTCTACAGTAATTCTCTCCCATATACCTTCTGTTCCCCTCTCTCTTTCTTCTGGAATCCCAATTATTCTAATATTGTTTTGTCTTATGGTATCACTTATCTCTCGAATTCTCCCCTCATGGTCCAGTAGTTCTTTGTCTCTCTTTTGCTCAGCTTCTTTATTCTCTGTCATTTGGTCTTCTGTATCACTAATTCTGTCTTCTGCCTCATTTATCTTAGCAGTAAGAGCCACCATTTTTTATTGCACCTCATTAATTTTTTATTTCAACTTGGTTAGATTTTAGTTCTTTTATTTCTCCAGAAAGGGCTCTTATTTCTCCAGACAGGGTTTCTCTAATATATTCCATGCCTTTTTTGAGCCTGGCTAGCTCCTTGAGAGTCATCATTCTGAACTCTAGATCTGACATATTACCAGTGTCCAAACTGATTAGGTCCCTGGCCTTCAGTACTGCCTCTTGTTCTTTTTTTTTTTTGTGGTGAGTTTTTATGTTGTCATTTTATCCAGATAAGAATATATTAAAGAGGGCGCCTGGGTGGCTCAGTGGGTTAAGCCGCTGCCTTCGGCTCAGGTCATGATCTCAGGGTCCTGGGATCGAGTCCCACATCAGGCTCTCTGCTCAGCAGGGGGCATGCTTCCCTTCCTCTCTCCTACTGTGATCTCTCTCTGTCAAATAAATAAATAAAATCTTTAAAAAAAAAAAAAAAAAAAGAATATATTAAAGAGCAAATAAAATACTAAAAGGGTGGCAAAGACCTCAGGGAAATGTGCTTTAACCAAATCAGAGACCCCAAATCATGGGGGGAAGAAAGGGGGTAAAAAGAAGTTCATAAAAAAATTTAAAAAAAAAGAAAAAATATGAAAAGAAAAAAAATATATATATATTAGACTGATGAATAGAACAGGGTCACCCAGTTAATTTTGGGAGTATTTGGTATCTTAGAAGAAACTACCTCCCAAAATTTTAAAGAATTAAAAACATATATAAGGGTAAACATGATGAAGGGATGGAATATAACTATAAAGATGAAAATTTTTTTTTAATTTCTAAAAAAGGAGTTGATAAGATAAGTTGTTGGTTGGGAGAATAAAGAAAAAGAAAGTGGAGATAATTTGCTCAGGCTGGAGACTAGAACAATGCCCTGTGCTAGATTTTGGGTATATTTGATCTATTAGATGAAGTTGTATCCCAAATTTTTTTAGAAGAAAAAACCCTATGTGTATATAAAAAATAATGTTAGATATAATGAAGAATAAAATATGCCTATAGTAATGAAGGTTCAAAAAAGTGGGTTTTTTTTTTTTTGGAAAGGTATTGTTAAGATAAGCTAGTTAAAAAATGTTAAAAGAGGAAAAGATAAAAGTTAAAAATATTTTAGCAGAAGAAAAAAATAAAATTAAAAAAATTAATTAACATTGCAAGACTAATGAATCATGGGGAGAAAGTTATGAATTCCATGCTTTCTCCTCCTCTGGAATTCCTCTGTTCTCCTTGGTAAGTGAACTTGGTTGTGGCTGGATTGCTTGCTGATCTTCTTGAGGAGGGGCCTGTTGTAGTGATTCTCAAGTGTCTTTGCCTGAGGTGGAATTGCACTGCCCTTACCAGGGGCCAGGATAGGTAAATCTGCTCAGGTTCACTTTTGGGAGCTTTTGTTCCCTGAATGCTTTCCATAGAGTTCCAGAGGACAGGAATGAAAATGGCAGGCTCCCAATCTGGGCCCAAGAAGAGCTGAGAGCTCAGGCCCCCACTTCTCAATGCACCCTTGGAGAAAAGCACTCAATCACTCCCATCTGCCTGCTCTCTGGCTGTGCTCCAAGCTCACCCAGTCTGTGACCAAGCATCTCTGTCTCTGGCACACAGACCCGCCTGGAGTCTCCAAACCCTGCAGATCCCTTCACTCTTCCAGAGGGGTCTCCCCGGATCTTGTGGGGTCCCTGCTCACAGAGCAGTGGCCTGTGCCACGGATCATGATTTAAGGTAACCCCTAGTTGAGAGCTCGCTCCTTGGCTCTGTCTCTGTAGCCGGCTTCCCTACTCTAATATCTGTGAGCTCTGTGACACTCAGACACCCCTGATCCTTCTGTGACCCCGTGGAACCTGAGATCACGCCGTCCCCGCGTGGCCTTCACCCTGGTTTAGCCTCTGGAGTGATGCCCCTCAGTGGAGCAGACTTTTAAAAGTTCTGATTTTGTGCTCTGTTGCTCTGCCACTTGCCAGGAGCTGGCCCCTCCTCCCGGTCTATCTTCCCATCACTTTGGATTCACTTCTCTGCCAGTCCTATCTTTCAGAAAGTGGTCGATTTTCTGTTTCTAGAATTGCTGCTCCTCTTCTCTTCGATCTCCTGTAGGATTTATAGGTGTTTGGAATGGTTTGATAAGCTATCTAGGTGATCTCCTGCTACCTGATGTTGTCTCAGCCTGCTACTTCTCTGTCATCTTGACGCCTCTCCCATGGTGGATAATCTTTTTAATGTACTGTTGGATCCTATTAGCTAGGATCCTGTTGAGAATCTTGGCATCCATATTCATCAGATATATTGGCCTGAAATTCTCCTTTTCGATGGGGTCTTTACCTGATTTAGGGATTAGGGTAATGTTGGCTTCATCGAGTCTGGAAGTTTTCTTTCTGTTTCTATTTTTTGAAACCGCTTCAGGAGAATAGGTATTATTTCTTCTTTGAATGTTTGGTAGAATTCCCCAGGGAATCCATTAGGTCCTGGACTCTTGGTTTTTGGAAGGTTTTTGATCACTGCTTCAATCTCGTTACTAGGTATTGGTCTATTCAGGTTGTCAATTGCTTCCTGATTCAGTCTTGGAAGTTTATAGGCTCCCAGGAATGCATCCATTTCTTCTAGGTTGCTTAACTTATTGGGATATAACTATTGATGATAATTTCTGATGATTATTTCTATTTCCTTGGTGCTAGTTGTGATCTTTCCCCTTTCATTCAAAATTTTATTAATTTGGGTCCTATCTCTTTTCTTCTGGATTAGGCCAGTGGTTTATCGATCTTATTGATTCTTTCAGAGAACCAGCTTCTAGTTTCATTGATGGTTCTACTGTATTTGTAGTTCCTATCTCATTGATCTCTGCTCTAATCTTGATTTTTTTTTCCTTCTAGTGTGTGGGGTTAGCCTAATTTGTTGTTGATTCTCTAGTTCTTTAAGGTGTAAAGAGAGCTGGTGTATTCTAGACTTTTCAGTTTTTCTGAGTGAGGCTTGGATGGCTGTGTATTTCCCCATTAGGACCACCTTTGCCATATCCCATAGGTTTTGGACTGAAGTCTCTTCATTCTCATTGGTTTCCATGAATTATTTTACGTTCTTCCTTGATTTTCTGGTTGATCCCAACATTTTTTAGCAGGTGGTCTTTAGCTTCTAAGTGTTTGAGTTCCTTCTAAAGTTTTTCTTGTGGTTGATTTCTAGTGTCGAAGCATTGTGGTCTGAGAATATGCAGGGAATAATCTCAATCTTTTGGTATCAGATGAGCCTTGATTTGTGACCTAGTATGTGGTCTATTCTGGAGAAAGTTTTATGTATGCTCGAGAAGAATAAGTATTCTGTTGTTCTGGGGTGGAATGTTCTGTATATATCTATGAGGTCCATCTGGTCCAATGTATCATTCAACACTCTTGTTTCCTTATTGATTTTCTGCTTGGATGATCTGTTACTGAAATTGGCATGTTAAGATCCCCTACAATTTATTTATTTATATCAATATAGCTTTTTATTTTGATTAACCGTTGGCTTATGTAGCTGGCTGCTCCATTCTTGGGTGTAAGACCTTCTTTGTTTATAGACTCTTTAAGAATGATGTAGTGTCCTTATTTATCTCTGACAACAGTCTTTAGTTTAAAATCTAATTTACTGATATGAGAATCACTAATCCAGCTTTCTTTTGTGGCCCGTTGGCGTGAAAGAAGCTTCTCTATCCCTTCACTTTCAGTCTGGATGTATCTTTAGGTTCCAAATTTGTTTCTTATAGACAGCATATGGACAGATCTTGTCATTTTATTTAATCTGTAACTCTGTGCCATCTTATGGGAGCATTTAGGCCATTCACATTGAGAGTGATTATTGAAAGATAAGTTTTTATTGACATCATGTTTCCTGTGAAGTCGTTATTTCTATAGATTGTAAATTTCTGTTCTGTGTCACTCTTAGGTTCTTTCTTCTTTTATAGAACCCCCTTAGTATTTTTTGTAGTGCCAGCTTGGTGGTCACATACTCTTTTAAACCTTTCTGGTCTTGGAAGCTCTTTATCTCTCCATCCATTTTGAATGTCAGCCTTGCTGGATAAAATATTCTTGGTTGCATTTAGTGCCCTGAATATGTCTTGCCAGCCCTTTGTGGCTTGCCAGGTTTCTGTGGATATGTCTGACGTTATTCTGATGGACCTTACTCTGTATGTAAGGAATCTCTTCTCCCTAACTACCCTCAGAAGGTCTTGTCTAAAATTATGATTCATGAGTTTCACAATTAAGTGCCTAACGTCTTTCTAGATTCTTTGATCTTTGTGGGTGTTCTTTTTGCCTCTAGGATACAAACATTTGTTCCATTGCCAAGACTGAGAAAATGTTCATGGAAAATTTGTTCAAGAATATCTTCTAGTCTTTCTTTCTCCTCCCACTCAGGGATCCCAATAATTCTGATGTTGGAACATTTCATGGCATCATTGATTTCCCTAATTATTTTTCATGACTTCTAAAATGTTTGTTCCATGCCTCCTCCTGATTCTTTTTCTCTGTCTTCTGCCTCAGTTACCCTGGCTCTTAGAGTATTTAGATTAGATTGGATTTCATTGATAGCATTTTTATCTTTTGCCCTGATGGCTCTCACTTCCGCCCATAGAGATTCTATGTTGTCACTAATGGTTTTCTCCATCCTAGACATTGCCTGGATGATTGTTACCCTGAATTCCCTTTCCAACATACTGTTTATGTCTGTATCCAATAGTTCTGATGGAAAGGGCATGGTCTCTGAATTTTTTATTCTTTTTGGTATTCTTCCTCCTAGTCATTTTGGTGAGAGGTGGTTGAGGGGATGTATAGCTGAGTATATCAACCACAGTCCAGGAAAGGTTCACCCTAGAACATTTCAGAGCAATTGAAGTCACCACCAAAATGAAAGAAAAAAGAAAAAACAAAGAGAAAGAAAAGAGAAAACCCAACCAGATTGAACTCCAAAAACAAGATTTATAAGGTATATAAACAAAAACAGACCAAAAAAAAAAAAAAAGACTGACAAAAGTAAATGACAAGAGGAAAAAAAAAGAACCCAGTCAAAATGAACCCCAAGGATATGATTTATATAATACAAGAACAGAACCAAATACATAGAAACACTGACAGAAGTAAAAGATGGGAGGGTGGTTATAAATCCTGGATGTGGGTGAGGAAGGTTATTTTGATTCTTCCTGGGTGTATCTTGATATCTTTGTTAAAGAACTCAGCTTTCTAGAGACAATGGAAGATTAAAACTGGTTTATATAGATAGTATTGATTAGTTAAGAATGTTACCTTGAAGCTTATATCTATATGTATATTTTTAAAAAATAGAACAGCAAAAGAAAAACATGTATATGTATGAAAAAAGTTTAAGTAAAAAGGTTATTATGGCACATGTTGTATTAAACCTCTAGATGTAATGGTAAGTAGGTTAAAAAAATTAAAACAAGAATCATGGGAATGAATTAAAAAATATTTATAAATATACAGGTTTTAGGGCAATACCAGGAGCTTACTATATTGTTTTCCCCTGATGTTGGGGTTTTACAGTTTAATGCAGATCCTGTGGTGTTTGCCCTCTCATTCTTTTGGCTTGCTTTCCGGGGGAGGGGTGTGCTGCCATCTTGTTTTTCAGTCAGTCTTGCTTGGGTTGATTCCTCTTGCTCCCTATCAAGGGGCTGGGCTCTGTGGAAACCAGTTTTTCAGGCTTTCATTCTCTGGAGGTTTTTGTTCTTTGATGGCTTTTTGAGGCCTTTCAGAGGTTTTGTGGAAAACAAACTGCACCCAGACCACCTCCACCTCAGAAAGAAGCCTCAGTCTGCTCCCCTCTGGGTAGTCCAGAACACACAGATTCCTCCTCTATAAAGTCCACTGAATAGCACAACCTCCCACAGGCTATGTGCATCCCCAGCCACCATCTCAGGGGGCACCTGAGGTGCCTGTTTGTCTCTCACCCCTGTTCATTAAAACTGAGAGCAATATTGGTCCAGGGAGCCCACTTCCAGTGGCTGCCTTTGATGGGACTGCTGTCTGGGATCCAGACCTCACAGTTGAGCAGGTCACAGAAGTCTGACACTGCTGAGGGATCCCGACCAGAGATTACCCCCGGGGGTTCTCTCAGGCATGGGCTGGGAGCTTCCAGACCCTCGGCCAGTGGCAGGAGGCCAGGGTCCTAAAGAGCAAGGGGAAGTGTGATCATAGCCTACAATCACGGAAGGTGTGCAGAGCATGCAGAGTGTGCAGAGCACAGAAGGGTGTGGACCTAGCGATTGCAAGCCAGCACCCACACCAGGCTTATTCACATGCAGTGGGAGTGAGCCCAGCCCAGCGCTGGTGCAAGCAGCTGAAAGCCTTGAGCTCAGGGACCATGGAGGCTCAGCTGCACTCTCTCTGGCACAGGTGGTTGCTGATGGTGGCTGTCCTGGGTCTGTGGATGCCTATTACAGTGACCACCCGATTCCACCTATTACCCCTTAAGCTGTTCTGCTCTTTGGAGTGCCTTCAAGAAGACTCCAAGTTAATGCTGGTCCCCAACCACAGGACACTTTCATATTGGGGCATTACTTTCCAATGGGTTGCTTCTGGTGCCTCCCACGTCCTTCTGCTTATCCTTCTTTATCAGTCCGAGCATTCCCACTCTGCTTTACCTCTCCACTGATGTCTTCTACCCCTATAGAGATCCAGAAGTGTATAATCTTACATCTCATGGGTGTTCAGAATATTCTGGTAGCTATTTAGCTCAGTTTAGGGGACCAGTTGAAACAGGGTCTCCTAATTCTCTGCCATCTTGCCCCTCCCTCCAAAGTAATTATTGATATGTATTTATTGCCATTTTATTACCTGTTTGTGATCATATCTAAAGATTTTCTCTGACCCTTTCTTGTCTTTCTGTTATGGCTTTCTGATTTTTAGTGGTATAGTTGGATATTTTCTTTATTCTTTGTGTATTAGTTGTTTTTGATGTGTGGTTACCATTAGTTTTATATATAAACTCCACTTCATGTAGAAATCTATATACAGTTGATGGTTGTTTAAATTTGAACCTTTCTTTTCTCCTCCCTTCCCCTACTTTAGGTATATGGTGTCATATTTTTTATCCTTTTATTTTGTGAGTCCTGTGACTAATATATCTACTCAAAGTATCCCCTTTAATATTTGTCACAGGGCTGCTTTAGTGATCATGAACTCCTTTTTTGTTTGTTTGTTTGTTTTGTTTTTTGACTGGGAGATTCTTTATGTCTCCTTCTATTCTGAATGCTAGCCTTGCTAGATAGAGCATTCTTTGCTACAGATGTTTCCCATTCAGCACTTTGAATATATAATATGACTCTTTCTGGTCTGGGAAATTTCTGCTGAAAAATCCCGTGGTAGTCTTATGGGGTTTCCTTGTATGTAACTGTGTTCTTCTGTCTTGCTGCTTCCTGTATCATTATATTTTGCCATTTTAAGTACAATATGTCTTCATGTGGATCTGCGTTTGTTGTTTTTTGGGGGGATTCTTTGTACTTCCTTGATTTGGATTTGTTTCCTCCCCCAGATTAGGGAATTTTTTTACCTATTATTTCTTCAAATAAATTTTTTGCCCCTTTTCTTTCTCTCCTTCTTCTGGGACTCCTATACGGTGACTGTTATTGTTTGATGGAACCACAGAGTTCCCTAAGTCTGCTCTCATTTTTGAATGATTCTTTTTCTTCTCTTTAGTTCAGCTTGATTGCTTTCCATTACTCTGTCTTCTAGGACATTAATTTGTTCCTCTTCTTCTTCTAGCCTGCTCTTTCCATCATTCATATTTCTCACTTTTTTTATTGAGCCATTTCTCTCTGTTATTCTCCCATATTGATGGTCTCACTGATGTCTTCTGTTCTTTTTCTCAAGTACAATATCTTTGTGATCATTACTTTAAATCCTCTATTAGGAATGTTACTCAGATCTTGGGCCAGGGCCTTGTCCTTTTCTTTCACTTGTGACGATTTCCTCTGTCTTCTCATTTTGTCTAAGTCTCTGTGCTTGCTTCTGTGTGTTTTTATATATGTATTAGGTGAAACAGTTATTTACCTCAGTCTTGAAGGCGAGTGGTCATGCAGCTCAGAAGTGAAATTTCCCCTGATCACCAGAGCCAGATATATCTCATGTGGGTTTTGTGTGCCCATTGGCTATGCTAGGTTTGCAGCTGCTACACAGAGAGGGTGGGGCTTGGCTTACTTGCCGGGTCTGGTATTGGCTCAGAAACTGTGTGAAGAGAGCAGATTTCCAGCTACTTGCCTATTCTGGTTGCAGTTTTGTGTGTATCCAAGATTGGCATGGCTGGGTGCTTGTCAGACAGCACTTAGGATGCTCTTCTGGCCCTATGTGGTTTGAGTGCTCCATTGGGTGTGTAGGAAGTAGCACACTCATCCAGCCTAGTTAGGGCTGGAGGTGGGAAAAACAATTTCTCCCTTGCTAGCAGGCTAAAGGGATGTCACCAAACAGGGTACCTTCAAGCATTTTTGTCTCTGGATAAAGTCCCTGCAGGTTCCTGCCTCTCTGATAGCTGCTTTATAATTAGTAGTGCTTATGGTCTAGTCACTTTTTAACCTGCTGCTTTTGTACTGGATCTCAGTGTGAGTGGGATTGAGAGTTCTATGATTTTCCTGGTCTTAATCCCCATTGATTTTCAAAATGAAACATTTTGGATTGATCTTTCTAGCACATACCCTCAGGGTTGGAGTGACTGATATGGTATGCAATCACTTTATTCCTTGAGGGAAAGTTTTATTGATTTTTTTTTTTTTTAAATAATTGTGGGGTCACTGCATATGAGGTATGGTTCCAGGCAAGGCTGTGTCTCCCTCACCTACCATTTTTCCATTTGACTCTTTTGTCTTTTGTTATGAAGGTGCTATTTACCTAGTTTTTAGGGTCCTTTTCAGAGGAAAATTATTCCATATTTAGAATTTATTTTATTCATTCAGCCATTCATTTGTTTTGCTATCCAGGGAAAGGGATGAGTTCAGAGTCTTTATACACTGACATCTTGAAGTTTTCTGGACTGTTTTTAAGAACTACTAGGTAAAGGGGCACCTAGGTGGCTCAGTGGGTTAAGCCTCTGCCTTCAGCTCGGGTCATGATCTCAGGGTCCTGGGATCGAGCCCTGCATCGGGCTCTCTGCTCAGCAGGGAGCCTGTTCCTCCTCTCTCTCTGCCTACTTGTGATCTCTGTCTGCCAACTAAATAAATAAAATCTTAAAAAAAAAAAAAGAACTACTAGGTAAAGGAATCATTGGCCACCTGTGTTTGGCCCTCCCCAACGGAAAAGTTAATTTACTCATATCTTTAAGACAGGAAGTAGTTTCAGAACTTTGAGCAAGAGAGCCAGTCAATTAGACACCTATCCTATCATAGCAACTGAGAGATAGGAGTGTTACCTTTCTTGATAATTATTTAATAAGGAATGATGAATTACAGGTCCTTGATAAAGACATTCCCTGGTTCCTTAAACTGGTGAGAAACTTTAAAGGGATTTATATACATTTCAAAGGGGACAGATAAATAAATTGCAGCTTTTCTAAAGTAAATGTTCTAAGAAAAGGGAGAGAAGGGGAGGGGCCTATAATCAAGAAGAAGAGACTGTCTTGATCTATAATTATCCATCTGTTAAACCTCCTCTATCAAAGCCACATTTGCCAAAACCTCTTAGCTGTTTGAATGCACAGTGGGCACCCCTGAGACTCATTTATATATTAATATATATAAAAAGATTTTCATACACACACACACACACACACACACACACACACAAAAGGCTAAGAAAATGAAAGAAGCCCTGCAGTTTCTGTTTTCTCTGTGCCCTCAGATACCTATTGGTATTCAAATTCAAAAGGAGAGTGAAAGTAGGGGCTCTATCACTCTATCATAAAACCCACAGAGAGTACAGAAAGGAGAAGAGGAAGGAGGCATAAAGGGGAAAGGGGAAGGCAATAAAATAGATTTCTGATACTATACCCTGTGAGGGGCTTGGTTAGTGTCTACAGATATTCCATATCTTCAGTGTTGAGAGAAGTGAACTTAAGTAGATGTTTTTCTGTACCTTTTGGGGACATATAACTGAAGTGAAGAACAAAGGCAAGAGCAACTATAGATAAAATTAAATTTCCTTAGAACCTGCAGCTCATTGACAAATACTTGAGGTAGGTGGAATATGACATTCTCCAGGTAACCCCTGACTGTCTTAATGTTAATGCTTTGCTAGAGGGGAAAACAACCTTAACTTGACAGCAGCTAGGCTTCCAGGATCCTGTGAGTCTTCTTTAGCATATGAAAATCATTTTGGAAGCTTCCCTTTGTCTTTACCTCCCCCAACTCCAAAGTATATGTGCAGCTATTTCTGCCCATGGATCCTGTCCCAGTACTTTCATAAAACCACCTTTTTGCACCAAAGACATCTCAAGAATTCTTTCTTATCAGCTCTGAAACCCATCACTTCAAACCATATCATAATTATTCTGGGCAATTGGGAATATTCAACTGAAAGTTAGAAAAGAAAGGAAAAAGATAGTTAATCAGGGTAAGAGGTAGAAAAAATATGTAAATAATTAGTTGTAATTTTGTCAAATTGACTGAAATATCTTTTGAATCCAGATCCATAATGGAACAATAAAAAGAGTGACATGATAAAAGTCGTTATAGCTCCTTTTATGTAAGAAACATCAGGGCCATGGTGTTTGGAAATTAAATGTCATTTCAAGAGGATACATAGTTATTTAATCAAGGATCTGAACATTGACCTAATTCCCAAGCCTATTTACTTTGACCCTGGGTATATTTATTTGCAGTTTAAAAGTTCTATTACAAACACAAAATGCTGTCATGAAACCTGAAAGAAAATAAACCAAAAGCCAAAATAGTTTTTTTTTAGTCTTTGAAATACTAGAAAACTAATTATAATAGCATAATACTTAAAGTAAAATTAGAAAAATACCCAATTAGAGCAAGCATAATTTGTCAGCTATGACATCTATATAATGAAAAACTAAATGGTATTTCTAAATGTCCTAAGATAAAAGGTTTTGAGTTTTTCAATAACAATTTTCCTAACTTGGATACAAGGAAACACATTAGATATTATAGGGAAAATGTACCAACACTGTAAATTGGTTAATTCACCTCCATTCCCTCTCATCTGGCAGAATCATTGAGGAGTTGTACCAACAAAGGCAAGGGGAATGTTTTGTTTTGTTTTCTTGCCTATATAGTAAGATTTGGGGTAAAGGGCTTCTAACTGAGTACTGTATAGGGCTTAGTCTCCTTAATAGTAGATAAACTTTAGTTCCCCAGCACATGTCAGGAAATTTTTCTCTTGTAAATCCTGGAGAATAACTACATCTCCCCTTTGAGTCTTAGTTCACATTGTCTAGGACTAGGAATTAACTTTTGAGATATATGTCCCCTTTTCCTCCTAGGTTAAATGCCCCTAGGGACACACAGCTCTTTGCATATAGTGAAGTAGGCAATAAGGAGCTTCTAATCAAGCTATGCTAAATAATATAGACTGGTGTTTTCTTAACATATTTCAATTCATCCAGTAAGAAAACTGGGATTTTAAAATTCTAAAATACATACAAATATGCTGGTTTTAAAAACATTTTAACAGATTTTATAACCAAAAAAGAAAACCTATTTTAAAATGAGAAAACGTTCCTTTGCACTACAACTACCTAGGTAGAGAAATTGCATTCTGGAGCAAGGTAATTTTATTCTTTAACAAAGCTGCTGATTCCAAAATTCAAGCTTTACTGTCCACCCACTCTTTTTTTTTTTTTTCTGAAAACAATAATATTATAAAAAGGCGCTAGATGAATAATTTGTCACAAGGAGCTCAACATTTACTTTCACTATTTTATCAGGTAAGCAACAATGCTCTTATTTTAGAATCAGACTTAACCGTATTTCTTATTATCCACTTTCTGTTTTTCCAAAACAAAACTGATTTTACTACATAAACCCCAGAGTAGTAGCTATTGAAATAGGATTATTTCTGAATCTCTCCCAAAGAACAAAGGAAGTGGTTGTTTATCAGTGTTGTTAAAATCTCAATGTCTTATAATATTCAATTATGATTATTTTAGAGTACTTTAGGCTACTAAAAACATCCATTAATTTTGGAAGATGGTATATTAGGTTCTAGAAAATAAATACTCTGAAAAGGAACCCGAGTAGAGAGAAATATTGCTCTGCCCTCCTCCAAATCCTCTTTGGGGAATAGATGTTAATGGTTATTCCTCTTGTGTTTCCATTGAGAAAAATGTCAGTGTTGAGGGTAAAATTCTTTTTAGTAAAAGACTTGATGTAGGAGAGATGTTAGGGTTTGGAACCAATGGCCAAGAAAGAATTCTTGAGACATCCTTGGTGTAAATAGGTGGTTTTAGTAAAGCATAGGGGCAGGACCCTTGGGCAGAAAGAGCTGCACTGGGGTCATGAGGAATGGTGGATTATATACTCTCAAGTTGAGAGGGGCACAGGGATAGCATAAGTCTTTAAGGAGTTTTGGAAACAAAGTTTCCAGAACCTTGAAGGGGTCTAGCTATTGTTGGGAAAGGTCATTTATTACTGTCTAATGAAACCTTAGTCATGAGACCCTTCAGATGTATATTGGTGAGTCATAGTATTAGGGGATGATTACCAACATGTATCTTGGGAAGTAGAGATAAAGGAATGTTTCCAAAGAAATTTTTATATGTTAAAGTAGGATTACAGGATCCTGGGGGTTGAGCTGGGACTGCTTTTACCCTTACGAAGCATTAACATTGAGGTAGTTGAGTTCCTAAAGGAATGTCACTCTGCTGTTTTAAGGACTTGTCAGTAGGCTATAGGTAGTAAGGAAATTTAATTTTTCTTTTGCCTTTGTTTCCCACATCAGACTCAAATGTAAGACTATTTTATACTCCATTCTTACCAGAATAAAACATTATTTGTCAATATGCCTCAATAAAATTTCACATTGAGATTGACATACTGCCCATGTCCATTGAACTTTTGAACATTAGTAAGTATTCTCTATATGTTATAAAGATAGGTTACAAACTAAAAATATTTTCTAAACCAATGGGAAAATATTGTTTTGAATATCCAATAATAAGCATACTATGGATCCGTCCAAAATTGACTATGGAAATAGGGAGTTAAGCAAATTATGAATAATAGAACATATAGCCAGTGACTATGACAAAGCATTTTTAAAATTATTAGCTAAATGGATATTCTTTCACCAAATTTCAATAAGATAGACATTCAGGTTCTGTTCTAACTAGATTTTTTCAGTTTGTTTCTTAGTATATCCTTACCTGGCCACAGGAAATTTATTGTAACACATACTGCATCCCAAGCTAGAGTTCATATGTTGGACTCAAAGTTATACTTTCTGATAATTTAACAGATGCTTTTCAGGGTCTGGTTTGAAAAATATATTTCCACCAGAGACTTCTGCCCCCACCAGTTTCTATATATAGAGTTCACTTCTTTTTCTTCCTTCCTCTATGCATTTAATTTGAGCATGAGAAGAATTTTCTTGGTGTCTGAGTTCTCACATGTATGCACTAGTATATCCATTTGCCCCATAGCATAGAGTGGTAAAGAGCCTAGTGTGTAATTAAAAATAACCTGGGGGTTAATTCCAACTCACCATCACCTTCAGATGGTACTCATCAATTACTTACCTTTCTGGACCTTCTTTTCACAACTATAAAATGGAGATAATAACAACTATTCTAAGGATTTGTTGTGAAGATTAGAGATAATACATTCAAAGTTTCCATCATGTGGTGGGCCCTAAGTAAATGGTGGCTATTTCTTTACTGTAAATTTGATATGGTCACTTAAAAAACATAAGTTACCTTTTATTTTTCCAGATTCATTAATATATAATTGGCATATAACATTGTATAAGTTTAAAATGTAAAATGTGATGATTTGATACATCTGTATTGCTAAATGATTACCACAATAAGGTTGGTTAACAAATCCAATGCCTCAGTAATAACTTATTTTTTTGTGGTGAGAATATTTTAGATGTGCTCTTCTAGAAATTGTATTGTTAACTGTAGCCACGCTGTTAAATATTAGATAACTGGAAGTTTCCACTCTTTGACCATTCCCCTATTCTCTTCTTGCTTGTCCCAGCCCTTCGCAGCCACAATTCTAGTCTCCATTTCTATGAGTTCAACTTTTTTTTCCCCCCCCTTAAGATTCCACCTATAAATGAGATCATACAGTATTTGTCTTTTTCTCATTTTTCATAATGCTTTCAGTGCTCATTCATGTTATGGAAAATGGAAGGATATTGTCTGGTCCTAGGGAAATGGGACTGCTTCTTGTTCATTATTTATTAGGGTCCACAGTTTGGTCCTGAGACAGTGGTCTATTCCAGTTGTATAGATGTGTGAGAAAGTCTGGCGCAGGACCATGGTTGAGAGGGATTAGAACCAAGTAAAAGGATTGTTTGAGGTTTCCTAGTCAAGATCAAAATCTTTAGATCTGGTTCTGGAGGCACAGATGAGCATGTCTCTTGCCAGTTCCCTGGTTTGGCTAGACTACTCTCTGACTATAGTGAGAGGGGCTGGAGCCACATATAAATAAGGTCTTTTGCAGATCTCCTTCAGCATAGACTTGAGTTCCTTTAGCTGGGTCCCTGTCAGGACTGTGGTGGGGAGGGACTGGAGCTGAGTGTAGGAACTTCTCAGGATCACTTGGAGTAGAGACCAATGTGTGTCTGTTGGGTTGCTAGGCTGTTGGGTTTCCTGGTGGACTCTGGCTATGATGGGCCTAGGAACCCGGACTGGGCTGCTTAGGATCTCCAGAATTACACACATAGAAGTGTCTCCCTCTGCGTCCTTAGACTGGCAGAACTGCCAGTTGACTGTGGCTCTGAAGTAACTGGAATCTCATATAGGACCCTTAGGATCTCTGATGGGTTTACGATCTTCTGGCCCCTGTGCTAGCAGTCCAATTAACAGACTGCAGCTAAAATGGGTTGGGTCCAGCTGTAGGGTCTTATCAGAATCTATAATCTAACTGAACTTAGTGGGCTTTACTTTTAGTGTCTTCCACACATGGCCAAGAGGGGGTAGAACCAGTTCATGGGCCACTTCATGGTCTATAGCTGGGACCAAGTTCTGTATGCCTAATATACAGATGGGTGTGACTGCTCCCAGGTCTCTTGACATGTGGTATTGGTGATAGGACAAAGCCAAACAGCTGTAAATGAATTCTCAGGGAGGCAGATCTGTGTTTCCAAGTCTACAGCTGGGACTATGGTCCATGAGTCAGCCAGGTGAGTGCACACCTGTTTTCTCAGCCTTGGACTTTGCTGAGGTTTCATAGTCTCCTACCTGATATTCCCAAGCTCTCACAGAGGTACTTTGTTCATGGATGACTGTCAAATTATTTAGTTGATGAAGAGATGTGAGGGATGTCTTGTTCAGCCACCTTGCTGATCTTAAACCTGAGCGTTGTTGCTATTCTTTTGAGTGGATACAGAAGAGTAGTAATTCACATAAATAAAGCAAATAATACCTAAAGATGTGTTGAAATGAATGCCTTGACTTAAGTTTCTATAAAAAGAACGCTTTAGCACACCAAAATGCAGATGACAACATTAAAATAACACTATCCAAAACATCCTATAAAACCTGCATGAAATCCAATATTTCCCATTCGGGGGGGGGGGTGATAGTCCAACTATTTGAGTAACTTCTGAAAAAGTGCCAAATAATTTCAGCATTTAGACTTAAAAATTATTAAAATATTTACTTGATGCACATTTTTTTCATATTCTATGTCATATATCTTATTTTTTGAAAGGAAGGTATTGCCAAGTTTTGTTACAGCTTCAGATATGGAGCAAATTAATCTATGAGGAGAGAGCTAACTAAATATTTATATTTGCATCCTAAGTCTGGTATCCCTAAGAAGGCAATTAAGCACGAAATGCCAGCATAAAGATGAGCATTCCAGCAAATGGGAAGTGGTAGTGTCTGAGCAAAAACAATCAACTGGTTTTCTGCTTCCTTGTGACTACAAATTTTTAAGGAAAAACAATATTCTTATTAATCAATAACCCTCTAAAAGGGGTTATTTTTATTTGTTGTCATAAAGTTTTTAAATAGCAATTTATGCCATACATGAATTCATTTGAAGACATACTATTTTTGATCAAAAAACCTTGTGGAAAATAGTAATAAATATATTTAGGTGCCTGAATTAGGACAGTGTTAATAGGAAAGAAGTTTAAAAAATCAAGATGTAAGGACACAATTTAGTTTAAAAACGTTTTCATATATATATATATATATATATGATTGCCAAATCCCAAGGATAAGGTGTCTACCACAGTCTTGTTATAATCAGTTAACCAAAGAAACAAATGACTGCTTATGTAATATAAAATGACAAATACCATTAGTCTTACCCTTTAGATTTCAAAAATGAATAAAGATGATCCTGGACATAAGTTTTGGGAGTTGGGGGAGATACAGAATAGAACATGAACTCAAAAAGACAGGCTTTCTGATAACTAAACTTCACCAAAGATATCTGGGTATCCCAAAAGTTTCTGGAAGACAGACACCAGCATGTACGAAGAAGCAGAAATGCTGGAAATTGCACTAGATATAGCACAAAGCTTCTCATGGTCTAATAGATAAAGCTGGTGGAAATCTATACATTATAAATCCACCTTTCAATATAGTTTAGAAATGGTAAGGAAATTTGGTAGAAGTTTCCAAAATCCTGTTCATACTATATGTGAGGCATATAAAACAGACACTTTGAGGACTTGTTTGTAGAGGTGCAGAATTTGAAAGAGAAAAATGCCAGTGAGGCATCTTTTGAGATTTGAGAAAAAATTTCCATTGAAAGCTTCCAGTGGATATTTCCATGTAAGTTATAGAACCCTATACTATCATCCTGAAGAAAACAAGAGAACAGGAATAATCAAGTCTAAACTTTTTATTCTATCCATGAGAAAACTGAGACTCAAAGTAGGTACATTCACAAAACTGAAACCAGCATTTGAGTTCTCGTTGGTTTTCCCCAGCTAGTGTTCTAATATTTTAATTCTAAAAATAGGACTTAACTTGCATTGGTGATTGAAAACTTGAAATATAAAGTTCATAGGATAACATTTAAAATATTTAAAACAAACTGAGGGTTGCTGGGGGGAGGGGGTTTGGGAGAAGGGGGTGGGATTATGGACATTGGGGAGGGTATGTGCTTTGGTGAGTGCTGTGAAGTGTGTAAACCTGGTGATTCACAGACCTGTACCCCTGGGGATAAAAATATATGTTTATAAAAAATAAAAAAATTAAAAAAATATATATATGTTTATAAAAAATAAAAAATTAAAAAAAAATAAAATATTTAAAATATACATAGTAGGTACTCATAAAGGTTGTACCAGCACTTTATTTTAAGGGGCCTGCCCTATCTCCTTAGTATTAAAAATAGAATGGTTGTAATAGAGCTGACTGATGGCCTTAAAGTCAACTCTAGTCACTCTAGATCCAGCATGTACTAGACTTACTGGTATTTTGGGCCTGCTTAGGAGAAGGCTTATATCAAACAAGTGCCAATCTCCTGGTGGATCTACAATATCAAGCCTGGATAAAGTAATTAACTTGAAAACAAAAATCATGCAGGTAATTCCCAGATACTCATTATCAATAGGTAAAAATCAGAGGAGGGACTTAACAGTGCTTAACCCTGAAGAAGGCATGGATTTAAAAGTCTTGACACTTTAAATGGGAAGCTTGAATACTCCCACAAGTATTATGTAAACCTTGTTGTTAATGCTTCTTATACCATGTCATGGTTTTCCTGTACCATACCCCATTTAGGACCAAGTTAACATTCATTCAGACCTGATTATCACTCAGTGTCATATAGTAAGGCAGTAGTGAAGTGCAGCTTGCTGCAAGAGTAGCCCTGGCCAGCAGCTGAAATGTATGAGTCCAGAATCAGGCCTAGAAACAGTATACCCTTAATGCTTCCAGGCTGAACCCAAAAGCCATTCTTTGAAGATATCAGCATTTCTCACCAAGTTATGGAATGTCCATACCAAGGTCACTTTAAAGTCAGAGTTTATTTCCTTCAAAATTATAAACAGGAAACAGGTTTTATTTTTTAATTTATTATTCTTAGTTTGGCAACACCTTAAGGTAGACTAGGAAAAGACATTTTAAGCATATATATTTTAAAAAATTGGGCAAGTGCTCAAAATGAAAGGTGCACAGAGATGTTCACTGCTGTGTTGTTGATCATAACAAAAAAAATCAACATAACCATCTATTAGCTAAAAAAAAAGCATACACTGAGCCAGCAATACTTTATTTGCCAGGTAGCAAATATTTTAGAATTTAAGGGTTGTACAACTTCTACAATCACTCAGTCCTGCTGATATACTCTTAAAGCACTCACACACATTATGCTAACAAAAACAAAACCTTCATTTACAAAAATATGTAATTTTGTATATAGGTGATAGTTGGTCCACACAACAGGAAAATATAAATGTAAAAAAGCTTGAGGTAATTCTATTTAGATGGATACAGAGAGAGATCACTGATAATGGTAAGAATGACAGTTTTTATTGCATACATACTATGTGTCAGGTTATATGCTAGTTTCTGTACATGTTAACTCATTTTGTCTTCAAAACAATCCTCAAAAGTTTTGTTATCCTGAAATTACAAATGAAGATAGGCTTAAGAAATTATAACTTACTTGAGGGAGCAGGGATTCAAAGTGGAAGAGCCATGATTTGAATCATGTTCTGTCAACTTAAATTATAACAACAATCCCTTATTTTGATTCTAGAAGAGGTACTAGGCTTTACAAATTGCTGTCTATGCAGAAACAACTGCAATAAACACAGTAGCTAATAAGTAATTTTTAAAGAACCAAATGTTAGAATTACTATCATGTAACTTATTATCAGGAAAATGCTGGGGCAATATGGGCCATGGGAAGAAAATTCCCTGAGGGTCTTAAAAATGAACACACTTTGGAACTACTGATCTAGACAAAATAGGGAGCAATGATCCTGGGTAATGAAGTATTCACCATTCTTTTTAGGAAAACATAAGCTGTTTGAGCTTGAAAAAATATGTGTCATAGGTTGAAATCATTGGAAGCAAATGGTAAGATGGTTTTTGGAGTACACAGTGTTTGTTAGAAATAGACATTTGTGAAAGGAAGATGAAAACTTTGAAGCCAAGAGTGCAGTTGAATTGGGATTCATGCCTGATAAAAACTCAGTCATCTGACAGGGAGTGCTGGAGAGAAACTTCTAATCAGAGAATCTGAAAGCAGATCAAAAAGGCTGGACCTTGATAATCAACTTATCAGAGTCATTAAATAGAGGCTGCTCCAGGAAGCATAAAACACTGGATTAGGCTGCACTTTGCCACTGAAGCAATCCCTAAAGGCGCTTCCAGTTAGATGCCACCCCTGACAACACTTTCATAGCTGGGGCAACAGTTCTGTCATTTGAATGGAATCTAGATTCTGGATCTCCATGCTGCACCTTTTGGATGAGCTTTACCATATAGGCTCGGGAAGGAGAACCTTCAGAATTCTGCGGCTCTCTCTTCCTGGGGAAACCTGAACAAAGATTAGTAGGACTGAAACAGAACCCCTACTAGTGTAGCTTATCTCTAGAGTGCAACTGATTTTCCCTTTCTTCCTTCTCTTCTATACATTACAGATTCTCCTTATAGTTAGAGGGCACTTCTAATGGCATTGGTGAGTTTACCTAATAGGTTGACCCAGACCTTCATTTCTTAGGGATGTGAAGACCCATTCATCATGCCAGTCATTATGTTCTTCTTAGGCTTGGGTTGCCATAGTTATTTATTTATCATCTTGATTAAATAAGGAAATGCTTATAGATGCTAAAATAGATCATCTGGGCTTCAAACATATCTATTCCTAAACTCAAAATTTAAGAGTAGCTTTTTTTTCTCTGGTTGATGAAGGTCAGTTCCCTTATTCATATGGGGACACCTAACTCCTAGGCATAAAAAATCCAGAGTATGCAAGGAACCATCAATGGGACTTTTGATCTATTCTCTGATAAAAGTGTACTCTGTTGGGGCTCATAGTAACCTCACTGTGGGTTGCTAAACTTTCACCAGGATGTCATTTATTACCTAATCCCAGATGCCCTTCCTCTAACAAGATGAGCATGTTGATGTTTCAGGTCTCTGGGTAGCAATGTTAAATCTCATCCTTAGCCCAATAGTCCTTAAAGCCCTGACACTTATATAGCTTGGAAATCATTTCTCCTGTAGATATAACAAGACAAAATTGAACAAACAAATCCAATAATTTTTCATGGGCTCATCAAAGAATAGAAATTATAGAGGAAACTGCCATCCCAAAAGCTAAAGGAAAAGGCAAATCCAGAAAGTCGGAGTTGAGATTTTCTTTCTGCAAACTTGAAACAAAAACCTATGAGGTTATAAACTTATGTGAACATTTCAGTGGTAGTTATGATGACTGACTTAGGCTATATGTAGACTAGGTTGAAAGTAAGAAACTCTTGGGGGCTGAATACTTACAGGAGCTTTCACAATTTTGTGGGTTTTACATGTAGAATTCCACCAACTTTTCATGGTGATGATTCAAAAAAGATCCCTTGTGGTTCTGGCAGGGGTAGGGAGGAGTAAGCATTGTGAAATATGCTCCCCAAATTTTCCATAATAAAGGTCTACTCTTTAGGGTAAAGGATTTTCCAGAGTCTTATTCCATAGGGAGAAAGGACATACATCTCTTTCCAGCAACTTTTAACTTTCCTATCTCCACCAAGGAGGAAAAAAACCATGCTAATAGAAAAGCATGGGTATTCACAGACCAGGGACACAGACACAGTAAAGAATGAGATTTAATCATAAATTTATAGAACACTTTCCCTACTCTATAACTTAACACGATTTCAAGAGGGCTCTGGTATAATAATAGTTATAATAATAGTGGATTACAACTGAAAGAGAGGCAAGATGTAGACTCCTTAGAGGAGCCCAAAGTCAAGACGGGAGACAGACAAAAAAGACACTAAAGGATTTTGGGTTTCTGGCATCTGCAACTTCAGCAGACATTTAACATAACCCAACTCTTACCCAAGTTAGCATAAATCCTCACATAAAAGATCTATTACCTCAATGCCTACAACGAAATCCAAGATGTTTGGCTTTCAAGAACAACAAAAATTATAAGGCATGATGAAGATAAGAAGAAACAAAGTCTGAAGTGACGAAGCAAGCATCAGAATGAGACTCAGATATGGCACAAATGTTAGAATTAAGAGGTAAGAAAATTAATATGATTGATTAATATGATAAGAATTTTATATTAGTTTCCTAGGGTTTCTATAACAAATTACCACAATCTAAGTGGCTTAGAAAATACATTGTTGTGTTAAAAGCTCTGGGTACCAGAAGTATAAAATAAAGGTGCTGGCAGGGCTATTCCCTCTTGGGGATTCAGAGAATCCCTTGTTTCTAGGAGTTGAGAGAAATCCTTGATGTTCTTTGATTTGTGGTAACATAACTGAAACTTCTTCCTCTTTGACAGATGGTATTCTGTGCATCTGAATCTTTGTCCAAATTTCTCTCTTCTTTTAAGGACACCAGTCATACTGAATTTAGGGCCTGCCTTAATCCAGTATGACCTTCTCTTAACTTGATTATATCTGCAAAGGCTCTATTGCCAAATAAGATCACATTTATAGGTTGTGGGTTGATATGACCTTTCAACCCATTACAGGCTTTCATGGAAAAATAGACAGCATGAAAAAGAATATGAAAATTTAAACAGAAAAAAAAAACAGAAAATTATGGGAAAGATACTATAGCAGATATGAAGTAAACCTTTGATGGGCTTAACAATAGTCTAGACACAGCTATGAAAATAATAATTGAGCTTGAAGGTAGTTTGGTAGAAATTTTCCAAACTGAAACTCATAGAGAAAAAAGAAAAGGACATTCAAGAACTATAGAACATTTGAGAGGGTGTACTATGTATAATTAGAATATCATAAGGAGAGGAAATTAAAACAAGAGCAGCAAGGAAAATATTTAAAGTAATAATGACTGAGAACATTCCAAAAATAATGACACCAAAGAGGAATTAAAGAGAAGAAACTTGAAAGAATTCAGATGTGGGGGGAAATGCCTCAGGTAAGAGAGGAGTGAAATATTTAAAGTGCTGAAAGAAGAGAAAAAGAACAGCTCAAAATTTTGTATCTAGTGAAATTATCCTTAAAAAGTGGAGGAGACATAAAAATTGATACAGAAAAATAGCATCTAAGAGAATTCATGGCCAGAAGCCTGCCCTATAAAACATGTTTTAAAAAGATTTTCAGGGTGAACTTACAGTTCTGTATATAAAAAAAGGAAATGTTGGAGGAGGAATAAATGAATCCTATGGACAAATAATGATGATTAATGATGCACATTAATAAATAATTGAGGGATTTGAAGAATTCTAGGATGAAATGCAGAATATGATAGGAATATGAGAAAACAACATGTCTCACAAATATATGTACTAAAGTATGTGGGAGAAAAGGGTGCTGACCCACCCAATATTTAAAATGACCAAAGCCTGTCAAACTAAAAGCAAAATGAATTGTACTCTAGTTGATAAAGTTAGTTCTCACAGGTGTATGAGTTAACAGTTCTGAAGCCACTATGCATGTGCATTCACACTGGAATTAAACAATTAAGTAAGAGATAACAGATACTGGGAGCCAGGTTTCTCACTGTTGGCATAGAAGGTATTCTAACAGGTAAGAGGAGGTTCTAGAACAATCAGTATGATGAATTAGAGCTGGAGACATCAATATAAATGCATGGATTTGATACAGAGGTTTACATCTAGAAATATTTATGGATATGTGCATTTACATAGGTTAATATACACACATATTTCCTCATTCTATCAGCTAATAGGGCCTAAAAGCACTAATACTCCATTAGTAATGGGAACAACTATCTCCCAGATCTTAAATTTTAATTGTTCTTCAACAAAAGGAAACAATGCTCTTTGGAGAAATAGCTGAATATCTCATTTGAAGACTGGGTCAGTGCCTATACAGGATGAACCTCAAGCTTCTTGTAGCATCAGAATTTAGAGTGCTCAAAACAAAGATGTGTGTATAGATGTGCATGTACACATAAACAAAATAATGGACATAGGGGTACAGAAGCCAATTGAAAGACTTTCCCATGGCCAAAGTTTACAACCCAAAGTATAAAATGAATGTTCATTGTAATATAAATAAGTAATTGAATACATAACTGTTGAAGAACATAAATATTTCCTATGCATAAGAATGGAAGAGGACAAACACCACCTTGTTAGAGGTGCATGCCTGCCCGCTGCTCTTTTTTTTTTTAAAGACTTAATTTATTTATTTGACTGAGAGAGAGATCACAAGTGGGGGGGGGGGGGCGGAAGGCTCCCTACTGAGCAGAGAGCCTGATGCAGGATTCCAGGACCCTGGAGATCATGACCTGAACTAAAGGACGCCTTAACCCACTGAGCCACCCAGACACTCCCTGCCCACTGCTTTGAAGGGCAAGAGATGTAGCCAATTTTCCTAATAGAGATTTAGACAAAGTGAGGAGACAGAAGAATATGTCCTAAATGAAAGAACTGAACAAAAATCACAGCAAGAGACCTAAATGAAGTGGAAATAAGTGATACACCTGATAGAGAATTTAAAATAATGATCATAAAGATACTCACTGGACTTGAGAAAAGAGCAGAGGAAATCAGTGTAACCCTTAATGCAGACATACAAAAGAGCCAATCAGAGGTGAAGAACACAATAATGGAAATTAAAAATACACTAGCTAGATTGTTGCTTGTTGAGGTGTCAATTGTACCTGATTCTCATTATTGAAATAAATTTCATAGATGTGCCCCCCCAAAATATATTAAAACATAATAAAAATACACTAGCTGGAATAAATAGCAGGCTAGAAGAGGTGGAAGAATGAATCAGTGATCTGGAGGACAAAATAATGGAAAGTCATCAAGTTGAACAAATGAAGGGAAAAAAATATGCAAAATGAGAATAGACTTAGGGAACTCCATAACTCCATCAAATATAATAATATTTGCATGATAGAGATTCAAGAAGAAGAGGAAAGTGGACAGAAAATCACCTTGAAAAAAAATAATTGAAAAATTTCTGAATTTGAGAAGGAAACAAATTCAGATTCAGGAAGTGCAGAAATTCTTCCCAAAAAATCAACGTAAGAAGGTCTACATCAAGACACATAGTAATGAAAATGGTAAAAAGTAGCAATAAGGAAAGAATTTTAAAAGCAGAAAGAGAAAACAGTTTAAATCAAGGGAAAGCCCCATAAGGCCATTAGCAGATTTTTCAACAGAAAATTGCAGGCCAGAAGAGAATGGCATGATATACTTAAAGTGCTGAAAGAAAAAAAAAAAAAAGTTCATCCGAGAATATTCTATCCACTGAAGCTATCAGCTATCATTCAGACTAGGAGAGAGAGTTCCCAGATAAACAAAAGTTAAAGGAGATCATGGTTACTAATCCATCACTACAAGAAATTTTACTTTTGACTCTAAGAGATTGGGGAAGACCATAATAGGAATAAGAAAAGTAGGAATCACAAAAAGAGTAAAAATATGTTTATCTGTAAAAATCTGTTACAGGATTCACAAAATAAAGTATGACACCCTATACCCAAAATGTCACAGGGAGAGGAATAAAGAATGGGTTTAAACTTAAGTGACTATGAACTGAAGATATAGACTGATATTTGCAGAGATATGCTAATATCCATTAGGTTATATACAAACCTAACAATAATAACAAACCAGAAACCAGTTATAGATATGCAAAAAATAAAAAGGAATCCAAATATGTCACTAAAGAAAGCCAACTTATTGTGAAAAAAGAGAGGAAGGGAATAAAGGAACAGAGAAAATCCACAAAACAAACATAAAACAAATAACAAAATGGCAACAAGTACATACCCATTAAATAATTACTAAGAAAGGAAATGGACTTAAATGCTCCAAAAATAAGACAGATGTCTTTTTTTTTTCTTTTTATCCATTCCATCATTCTATCTATATCCTAACTAAAAGAGATTCACTTCAGACCTAGGGACACATGTTGATTGAAAGTGAGGTGATGGAGAAACATATATCATGCAAATGAATGTCAAAAGAAAGTTGGAGTAGCATTAGTTATATTATTTAAAATTTACTAATTTACTTTAGAAAGAGAGAAAGTACATGCACATGCAGGGGGAGTAGCAGAGGGAGAGGGAGAAGCAGAATACACACTGAGTTGGAGCCTGACTCAGGGCTTGATCTCACAATGCTGAGATTATGACCTGAGCTGAAACCAAGAATTGGATGTTTAACAGACTGAGCCACCCAGACACCCCAACAAAACTGACTTTAAAGCAAAGACTAACAAGAGACAAAGAAGGATGCTTTAACAAGAAGACATAACAATTGTAAATAATTATACATCCAACATGGAAGCATACAAATATGTAAAATAGCTAAAAACAAATATAAAGGAAGTAATAGATAGTAATACAATAATAGTGGGGGACTTTAATATCCTACTTACAATGATGGACAGATCATCTAAAGAGAAAATCAACCAACAAGAAAACCATTGCTTTAAATAATACCCTGGATCAGATAGATTTAATAGACATATTCACAGTATTCCATCCTAAAACATCAGAATATACATGTTTTCAAATGCCCACAACATTCTCCAAAGTAAATAATATATTAGTTTACAAAAAAGTCTCAATAATTTAAAAAATATTGACATTATACCATTAATCTTTTCTGACCAGATTTCTTTAAAACTAGAAATCAACCACAAGAAAAATCTGGAAGAAGCACAAATACATGGAGGTTAAATACATTTTACTAAACAAAGAAGAAAACAGAAAATACATGGAGACAAATGAAAATGAAAACACAGTGACCCAAAATTGTTGGGATGGCATAGAATATTTAAACAGACCTATTACTAGAAATGGAATTGAATCAGTAATCCAAAAATTCCCAAAAGTCCAGGACCAGATGGCTTCAAAAGTGAATTCTACCAAACCAAAAAGAAAAAAAAAAGAAGAAGAAGAAAAGGAAGGGATACTTCCAAATTCATTCTATGAGGCCAACATTATCCTGATTCTAAAACCAGTAATGACACTATAAAAAAAGAAAACTGCCAGTCAATATCTCTGATGAAAAATAGATGCAAAAATCCTCAACAAAATACTAGCACACCAAATCCAACAATACATTAAAAAAATCATTCACCATGATCAAGTGCAATATATCAGTGGGATGCAAGGTGGTTCATTATTCACAAATCAGCCAACATGATACATCACATCAATAAGAGAAAGGATAAAAGCCATATAATCATTTCAGTAGACACAGAAGAAACCCTTGACAAAATATAGCATTCATTCATTATAAAAAATTCTCAATAAAGTAATTTTAGAGAAAATATATGTTAACATGATAAAGGCTATATATGAAAGACCAAAAAGTAACATCATACTCAATAGTGAAAAACTAAGCACATTTCCCCTAAGGTCAGTGATAAGACAAGGGTATCCTCGCTCACCACTGTTCTTCAACATAGGGTTGGAAGTCCCAGCCATAGAAATCAGAAAACCAAATAAAATAAAATGGATTCAAATTTGTAAGGATGAAGTAAAACTTTTACTATTTGCAGGTGACATGTAACTATTAAAACAACAACAACAACAAAAAAAACCCTCAGACGTCTCCACTAAGAAAGTACTAGAACTAATAAATGACTTCAGTAAACTCACAGGATACAAAATCAATGTGTGAAGCAGCAATAATGAAACAGCAGATAGAGAAATTTAGAAAGGGTTCCCATTTACAATCACACCAAAACCTTTAAGATACCTAAGAATAAACCTAATCAAAGAAATTAAAGACCTGAACTCTGAACACTATAAAGCATTGCTGAAAGATAGAAAGGCATTCCATGTTCATGGATTGGAAGAACTGGTTTCTATTATCCAAAGCATTCTACACATTTAATGCAATCCCTATCAAAATACCAACAGAATTTTTATAGAGTTAGGACAAATAATCCTAAAATTTATATAAAACCACAAAAGACCCTGAATAGTAAAGCAGTCCTGAAAAGGAAGGGAAAAAAAGAAACAAGAAAACTGAAATATCACAATGCTGGGCTTTAAGTTATATTACAAAGCTATAAGTAATCAAAGCAGTATGGTACTGACCCAAAAATAAACACATAAATCAACAGAACAGAGTATAAACCCCAGAAATAAACCAACAATTATATGGCCAATTAATGTTTGACAAAATAAGCTATAATATGCAATGGAGAAAGGACAGTCTCTTCAACAAATGGTGTTAGAAAAACTGGACCGCTACATGCAAAAGAATGAAACTGCATCACTTTCTTATACCATATACAAAAATAAGCTCAGAATAGATTAAGGACTTAAATGTGAGACCTGAAATCATAAAACTAGACAAGAGCACAGGCAATAATATCTCTGACATCAGCCATACCAACATTTTTCCTGATATATCTCCTGAGGCAAGGCAAACAGAATAAAAAATAAACTATTGGGACTACATCAAAAGAAAAATCTTTTGCATGGCAAAGGAAACAACAAAACTAAAAAACTACTGGATGAGAGAAGGTATTTGAAAATGACATATCTGATAAAGGGTTAATATGCAAAATATATAAAGACCTTATACAACTCAACATCATAAAACCAAATAATACAATTTTAAAAGTGGGCAGATGACATGAACAGGTATTTCTCCAGAGGAGACATACAGAGATGGCCAACAGACCCATGGAAAGTTGCTCAACATCACTCATCATCAGGGAAATGTCAGTCAATACCACCATGAGATTTTACTTCATACCTGTCAGAATGACTAAAATAAAAAAAAAAAAAAAAACATAAACAGCAAATATTGGTGAGCATGTGGAGAAAAGGGGACCTCTTTTATACTATTAGGGGAATGCAAACCATGCAGCCACTGTGGAAGATGGTATGGAACTTCCTCCAAAAATTAAAAATAGAACTACCTTACAATCCAGGAATCATACTAGTGGGTATTTACCCAAAGAACACAAAAACACTAATAAAAGGGATACATGTACCCCTATGTTTACTGCAGCATTATTTAAAATAGCCAAATTATGGAAGTAGTCCAAGTATCCACTGACAAATGAATGGTTAGGGAAGATGCGGTATGCACACACACACACACACACACACACACACACACACACAATGGAATATTAATCAGTCATGAATGAAATCTTGCCATTTGCAACAACATGAATGGAAGAAGAGAGTATAAAGCTAAGTGAAATAAGCCTGTCAGAGAAAGACAAATACCATGTGGTTTCACTCATGGAATTTAAGATACAAAAGAACAAAGGAAAAAAATGAGGCAAACCCAACAATAGACTCTTAACTAGAGAGACAAACAGATGGTTACCAGAGGGGAGGTGGCAGTGGTGGGTGGATGAAATAGGTAAAGGGTATTAAGAGGACACTTACTTTAATGAGCACTGAGTAATATCTGGAATTGCTCAATTACTTTATTGTACACTTGAAATGAATATAACACTGTATGTTAACTATACTGGAATTAAAATCTAAAAATTAAAATGATAATTTTATTTTATTTAAAAATTAAAATGATAATTTTTATTTTATTAAACAAATGTACCATATAATATAAAATTATAATAGTAAGGGAAACTATATGTGATATATAGGAATTAGCTGAACTATCCTTGTAATATTTCAGAAAATTTAAGTTTTTTTTTTAAAGATTTTATTTATTTATTTGACAGACAGAGATCACAAGTAGGCAGAGAGGCAGGCAGAGAGAGAGGAGGAAGCAGGCTCCCCGATGAGCAGAGAGCCCAACATGGTGCTTGATCCCAGGACTCTGGTATCATGACCTGAGCTGAAGGCAGAGGCTTCAACCCACTGAGCCACCCAGGTGCCCCCAAAATTTAAGTTTTTTAAAATAGTTTATTGTTTTTTTAATGTTGGGAATCTTTTATCTCAGCGTATGTTTACCAAATAAATAGCCTGAGGGGAGTACTTGTTTTGTTTTGTTTGATTTTTGAGGAATATAGTCCTCTCATTCATTATTTAATGAAACACAGGGAAGAGTAGCTTTTTTTTTTTTTTTTTTTAAATACAAAGGCCAGGCTACTTTGGAGAGTTTAAAGGTTCCAGGGAACCTGAATATGTAATATATTTGGCAACTTCCATCCATATGCTAGTATCTCATATGTCAGGGTTCCAGTTTTTCCCAATGTACTGATTTTGGTATAACAGCTCTCCCTTGATTTAGGGAGAGCTTCTTGAGTGGGGATGTCCCTACTAGGTTATTAGAGATGAGGTCCAATCTTTGTCTTTCTCAGCCTTGCTTCTGCAGGGAGAGAACGTCTTGGTATGCAAATAACAGAGGCCATTTGACTTTCACATCTGGTCTTCAGCTGCCTATTGAGGCTGTTCATTTCCTTTTTTTAGATCATCAATGGCATTTAGCAAATAATTATTCATTTCTGTTATCCTGATAGCTACTATTTTTTCCATAGCCTAAAATGCTTAACACATTCTACTGGCTAGTGCATCCCCTCCACCAGTACAATCTTAAGATTCATCATTAGTGAAAGTTCAACAAACCAAAAATCACCTATGCTTCACATTGCCATGAAGGGGTCGTGTCAGTACAGAAATACCCAGCTCTAAAACTCCATCCTATTTCTTGTGTTCTTGGACAACTGAACTTTCATTGCTAACTGAAGCAGTTTGGGTCCCCCAGTGGTTGGGCAAGGGAAAAGCTGAGATTATGGCCAAAGTGAAAAATAATAGTCAAGATTAACATCTTTGAAAAAAAGGAAAGAGAATCAGGATTGGGCAGAAGAAAAATGAAATAAATGGAATGGAAATGAAAGACTCAGTCAACCTGGTAGGGAGCTCTGCAGTGAATATTCCCCATCAGAGTATCCTGATCAGCCAAATCTATATAACCCTGCACTGCTGAGTGACTGAAGACAGTCGCTGTGGAAAAGAAGGATCATGGGTGATATGGCACTGTGCCACGAGTGCAGACTTCTAACAGCCAGGAAGTAAGTCCTTTCTCAAATGGGTATTTGAGAAGTCTAATTACCACGAAGAGGAATATATTTCACATAGAGAATTGAGTTGTCAAGAACAAAAATCTACTCCTATAAACACCACATATTATATATGTTGACTGAATTTTCAGATAGTCATGATTTCATGTGATTTTTCACAACAAGGGAAATTCCATAGAAACACAACTCAATTTGCTTTTTAATGTTTAGTAAGCTTTTAGTTTTAAGTATAATTAAGAAATGTTCTTCATCAGACCATAGGTTCAACTGTTCAGTTGGGAATATACAACCTCTTTAATCACATAATTTATTCTGGTGGTCCACTTATTGGGAAGAATAAAGAAATGTGAGGGTACTCTTGATCAAAGTCTACAAAATGAGCCAGTATTTACAGACAAAATTCTCTTAATGTTCCAAAAGGAACTTAGAGAAAACCCAAGAATTCTTGGTGATGATAACTTACATTTATTTTGCGCCTACTGTTTTCTCTGTTCCGTGCTGAGTACTTTGCATATATTCTGTAAACCATACTCACATACACTTTGGAAGTGGGTACCATCATTGCCATTTTACAAATCAGATAATTAGTTTGGAAAGGTTAACAATCTTGCCCAAAGTAACACAGCTAATAATACTGAACAAGGACTCTCCCATTACTCTAAACAACCTGTCTACAATCAGACTGCCAAAGGAAAAGGTGTGAGATCTACAGATATGTTCTTCTAACTTGGAACAAGCGCCAGAGAAAAGTTAAGATTTTTTCTTTCTGGGATTTTGTCTCATATAATTGGGAGATTAATTACAGAAACTGTTACGGATTCTGACTGGGAAACGGTACATAGGGGTTAAGAGTGGGAGCTTGACAACAGACTGTTTAATATTAAAACTATGTCTATGTCATTTTCCAGCTTTAATGACTTGAGCAAGATACTTAAACTTGCTGTGCCTTATTTTTATTATTAATAGCAGGAATCACAAGGATTGCTTGTTATGATTAAATGTAATATGCCTTAACATAGTATATGACTTATGGTAAACACTAAGCAAGTCCAAATATATTTATTGTTGGTGTTAATGATATTGTTATAGTTGCTTAGTAATCTCTAGCCATACATCGTATTCACTGTTTTATGCAGATAAAATTATTTATTTATTTATTTATTTTTAAATAGTTGAGGGTGAGTGAGCAGAGAGAAAGAGAGAAGGAAAAAATCAGACTCTCTGCTGAGCAGGGAGCCTGATGTGGGGCGTGATCCCAGGCCCCTGGTATCATGACCTGAGTTGAAGACAGATGTTTAACCAACAGAGCCACCCAGGTGCCCCATAATTCAAACAAAATTAACTCTAATATTAAAGTTTAAAATTTGAGGAACTCATCCTCAGTTTTAAGGGTTTAAGAAATTCTAATACTTCCTATCAAATAAGCTAACTGTTTTATATATGTTGAATGATTACTATATACAGACCCTAAATGTTGAAAATCCAGTAAGAAAATACAAACTGATCTCCTGTTCTTATTTATATTTCATGTGTTCTTCGGTATGCCTGATAACATGAGGAAAGATAATGTGACATATGGTACTTAACCTCATAAGTTCCAAACAGCAACCTAGGCAAGACTTATTGTGACTTTAAACATATTAACATGGAGAAAGACCACAGTTGTATCTGTCTTAGGGTGTACTCCAGGAAGAGGAAGAGCTTAATAATACTTTCTTTCTGAAAACTATAAATGTTAAGCTGGTTTTCTCTGGCTTCATTTTTTTTTCAAATATGCAGAAAACAAACCAAGCCAAAACACAATGGCCTGTATATACTTAACTCTCAAGTGAAAGAAATAAAAATAAAGCATTATCATTACAGTTCAAACCCTCTCTGAACTCCTTCATAGTCTAGGTAATTATTCCCTATACATAGACATCTCTACCCATCCTATGTGCTGGAAATTAACTGTTCCACTAGAGTGATAAGCAGGATTTTTCAATTATTTGAGTGACATTTAATTACTCACAAAATACTTCTCATGAATGCAAAATGATCTCAAGAGAACTAAAAGTATGGTTATTGTTGGACCTGTTGGGTATTTCTAGAATTCAGAGCCAATCAATGATCCCTAATAGGTCCAATACTCTTGTTAACATTAATGTATTACACTCTCATAAGGACATAATTTCCCATTTCCCATATAAGGAAACCACATTTAAGCGACATTGCCCAGGGTCACTTGGGTACACGGGAGAAAAGGAGTTTACCCTCAGCCTTCCTAACTCCAAATATCCACAAATATTTCCCACCCATCACCAGCCTTTCCATGGGTGCCCTGAGAGCTTAGATGCCATGGGTACAATGGACTCATTTCAAATATCTGTTTTATCAAACACTATCTGAGAGACCTTGGGAATGTTTACTAGTCTCTAAAAACCTCAATATCATAATATACATCATAGAGGTGATAATGCCCATGTTATATAATTGCTATAAAATTTAATAATACATGTAATGCACTTCATACAGTACTCAATTTCCCTAAAGTAAATGCTGAACAAATAACTTTTATTCTTCTTTCACCAGAAGAAGATAACTTAAAAGTTAAAACCTGGCTATATTAAAAGTTGACCCTTAGAACTCGCAAAAGACTTAGGTGGTGCAAAAATAATGAATACTGTTATGCTGAAAAAAAAAAAAGACTTAGGTGGCTTGGCTTTGAGAGGTGGATATTGTGCTTTCTGGGTATAGGTAATTATTGAAAAGCAAGCTTGCCTATTGGAACAGGGTTGAGTTATGGGAATGGTGTTTTTAACTTCTGAAATGAAATTAACCAAAATCCTGAAGGCTGGGCTCTCCTCCAATGTTAATCAACACCACAGCACAGCACATACTTTCAAGCTTGAAATGACTTCTGAAACTCTGTAGAAAGCTTTGAACTTCCTGGAAAAATCTGAATAGAGCAATTGTAATGAATTCACTAATAGCATCTTCTGCAGGCTGAGGACTAAATTAACAGTTCAAAGCTTTCTTTACCTGGGTCACTGCAGTAACCTCTGGTCTGAACTAGAAATAGCTAATGGTGTAGTTAATAGGAGCAAACAGTAAATGTAGGTTCTCATTTATATTCAAGAAGGGATATTATCAATATACTAATCAGAACAAGCACATGCTGCTTCAGGACATAGATTCCTCCAAAGCAAAAACACTCTTACCATAGAACCTATGAACTGTGGTTGTATAAATAAAAGAAAAAGATTATAAAAGTAATTCAAGAGGCCTGGAGGCAAAGCTTGTCACCTCTAGGAAGGCAAGGGCAATTGAGATGCTCTAAGGGTTCTCAAAGAATAATGGCTTGTTGCAAAGGGCTATAAGAGGAAAATTCTCTAGATATATATGCTGACATTCCCATTTGGTATTCCCTAGAGGGGGTGGGGAAGGGAAAGTCACTGGACAATAATAAACTAGTCCATGCAAACTCCTTTTCCTACTTGTGTGTATTGGTGCCTAGAAATAGTAAGTTTGAAGCAATTCACTGAGTTCTCCATGAGGTTTGAAAAATTGGATATTGTAGAAACCGACTTCTGTAACCTCTATGGGCCTTTCTTTCACCAAGAACAATATTGCCCTTAACAAGAGTACTTGAAGGAAAATGGTTTGAAATATTCTTTCATGTGGGAAGCTCGAGAAGATTTATAAGCACATACCTGACCTTCTCTGAGAAACATTTTGATTTAATCTCCTTCATATTCTGCCTTTGCAAGAAGCTTCTTTGAAATTTTCTCAGGATGGGTGGAATATAACTCATGAATAAAATTTTCCTGGCTTACAGAATAATGCTGGGCTTTGAGTTGTTTCAAGAGAAAACAATTTAATGCTTTTATCCCAAGGATGAGAGTCAGTCAAGGTTTACCCAGCCTCATGATATTAGGGACAACATTCAATATGGCATTAAACCTCAAACCTTGTTTCTTCCACAAATCTTCTGCTTACCACTCCCTGATGCTAATTCTCATCCTCTCTTCTTCCATTCCTACCATATTCCCTCTTCCTCTCTCCTACATACCAATCACATTGCTCATTTTTCCTGTTATTTGAATGAACCAAACATATTTTCACTTTAGTCCCTAGGCACTAGGCATTTCTTTTTCCCAGAAAACTCACCTGACCTATTATTTCAAAACCACAGATTTCCCCTTCATTTAGCAAGTCCCTTCAAATCTTTTACATTAAAACTTATTACTTCTAAGGGGACAATTATGATCCTAAAATTAACCAGATCCTTGTTTATTTCTTAGGAGCTTACATTTTGCTATGCCATTTCATACTTGTTCTCAAAAATGCATATATGCATTTTTGAATATTTACTATTTTTATGAGCTGATAGGAATTTCCAAAAGGTCTGGAGCCATATGTATCTTTTGCATTAATATATCAGCTGCACCCACCACAGAACCCAGAGAAGTGTGACTAATTAATGTTTGTTGAAGTAATACATCAGCAGGCTTCCTACTCTATACAGGATTTCTACTCTGTGTTCCATACTATAGCACTTCCTTCTAATTGCCTTGTTAGGTACTGAGGGTAGAGCCTTAAGTGATTTTTTTCTTCTCATGGTCATTTTCCTTTATAAACTTTTTAGTGACATGAGAAAAGGGTCCATCCTATTGACCCCTCTTTTCCTAATTCTATATTTTGTGTAGTGGTGGCACAATATTTATTGGTTAAAGTCCTACCCCCCCCCTTTTTTTAAGATTTTACTTACATATTTGAAAGAGAAAGAGAGATGGGGGAGAGAGCATAAGCGGGAGGGCAGGGAGAAGAAGAAGCAGACTCCCTGCTCAGCAGGGAGCCCACAGTGGGGCTTGATCCCTAGGACCATGAACTGAGCCAAAGGCAGACACCTAACTGACTGAGACGCCCAGGAGCCTCTAATGTCCTATTCTGGAGTTACTTAAAATACCTAAAAGATCTGAAGGACTCAGCACCAGGAGAGCCAATGATGTAAGTAAGCTCCAGTCTGAATCTAAGTCTGAATGCAGTAGAAGACGGATGTTGTCCCTTCCCAAAGACAGGCAGAGATAATGAATTCTCCCTTACTCTGCCTTATTGTTCTGTTCAGGCTCCTGATGGATTTGGGGGTCACATAAGATGGGACTCTTATTTTGCATTCCCAAACTTACATTCAGAAATCAACATTTAAAAAAGATTGTATTTATTTATTTTAGAGAGAGGACGCACAGATGGGAGATGGAGTAGAGGGAGAGGAATGGGGAAAGAATCTCAAGATCTCAAGCAGACTCTGGACAAAGTGTGGAGTCTGATCTGGGGTTTGATCCCACAATCCTCAGATCATGACCTGAGCTGATACCAAGAGTCAGACACTTAGCTTACTGAGCCACCCAGGTGCTCCAAATTATTGACATTCTTAACCACAATCTTATTTTGACCTACTCCTGGTCCTTTGGTTTGTGTCCTAAATTTAGACAGCATTCCTGTCTTCCAGTTCTTATCCAGAGTCCCAACTTCTGTCCCTTGGCTCTAATGCTCTGACCAAAGCAAATGATGTAGCTCTCTGAATGTCCCAATGGCATAGTGGCTGTGTAAGCCAAGAGACTTCAATGTCTAAGGGCCCTTTGTCTTGAACAGCTCTCTTAGGATAGAACCCCCAAAATGACTCCTCTTGTCCCAACCAGGGTCTTCTAAAAACTGGTGTTTCATCCTGGTCTCTTGTGAATAAGAACTTTTTCCCCCCCTCCACAAAAAAGCCCAACTATAATGCAAAATGCCTTTCAGTATTCAGGCTTAAAGGAGTTCACCACAAATATGATCTGTGTTCAGTATTCTCTATTTTACTCAGTATGGTCATTATCCACCCTATCTAACAGGTTTGAAAACAGGGACTCATTTTAAAATTGCTACTATCTCTTCTTCTGTACATACACAAGTTCTTGTAAACAATAGTCTAGTCACCCTATTAACTATGTTCATCTACTCACTCAGTAAGTGTTTGAGGAGCCAGGTACTATTCAATAGTGATATAGTTGTGGAATAAAATACACAGTTTCTAACCTCAAGAAGACAGGGTTAACTGAGAAGGCTAACATTAAAACATTATTATAAACATCTATCATTATGCCATAATGACAATATGTAGGAAGAAAACTGAATAGGAATACATTAGATAGGGACTAAAGCCTGTCCAAAACAAGCAAAGAGAGCTATTTAAGACATGAAGGTAAAAGTGGCCACAAGAATAAGGTGCATAAAATATACATAGAATACACTCTTGAAGCACCAGGTTCTGGTGAACAGAGGACATTGCATTATAGGGGACTACAGGTCACCTTCAGAAGGCCACTACTTTCAAGAGCAGGAGACATGGCTGAATTTCCTACAACATAGGAACAAACACAGGAAGTTAGACAAAATGAGACAGAGAAATATGTCCAAAATGAAAGAACAGGATATGTGCTTTGGTGAGTGCTGTGAAGTGTGTAAACCTGGTGATTCACAGACCTGTACCCCTGGGGATAAAAATATATGTTTATAAAAAATAAAAAATTAAAAAAAAAAAATGAAAGAACAGGAAAGCTAAAGGAAATGGAGATAAGTAATACACCTGATAGAGAATTTAGAGTAATGGTCATAAAGATGCTGGACTAGAGAAAAGAGTGGAGGACTTTAGTGAGATCCTCAACAAAGAAAAAATAAAATATGAGAGATGAAGAATACCTGAAATTAAAAATACACTTGATGGAATAAATAGTAGACTGGAGGAAGAAGAATGGATCAGTAACCTGGATAACCAAGTAATGGAAAGCAATCAAACTGAACAAGATAGACAGAAAATAATAATAATAATAATAATAATAATAAATGAAAATAAACTTAGGGAACTCAGTGACACCATCAAGTATACTAACATTCACATTATAGGAATGCTAAAAGAGAAGAAAGGGAAACTGGGGAAGAAAATTTATTTGAAGAAATAATACATGAAAATGTTCCAAATCTGGGGAAGGAAACAAATCCAGATTCAGGAGGCACAGAGAGCCCCTTAAAAAAGAATCAATCAAAGGAGGTCCACACCAAGACACGTAATAATTAAAATGGCAAAAAACAGTAAAAAGAGAATTTTTAAAGCAACAATAATAAAGGAGAACAATTACAATCAAAGGAAACCCCATAGGCTATGAGCTGATTTTTCAGCAGAAACATTGCAGACCAGAAGACAGTGGCATGATATATTCAACAGGCTGAGAGAAAGAAACCCACAACAAAGAATACTCTACGCAGCAAGGATATTCAGAATATAAGAGATAAAGAGTTTCCCAGGCAAACATAAATTAAAGGAAATCACCACTAGACCAGCCCTATAAGAAATGTTAAAAGGGGAACATTATTTGGAGAGGAAAGACCATAAGCAGGAGTAAGAAAGCTAAGAAGCAAAAAGCAGTAAAATTAAGTCTATAAAAATCAGTCAAGGGATTAACAAAATAATAGCATGTAAAGTATGGCATCATATACTTAAAACATTGGGTGGGGGAGGAGTAAAGAATGAGTTCAGACTTAAGCAACCATCACTTTAATATAGGCTGGTATATGTGTAAGATGTTATATATAAACTTAATGGTAACCAAAAATCTGAAACCAGTAATACATATGCAAGAAATAAAGAGAGGGAATTCGAGTATATCACTTTAGTAAGCCAGAGAACTATGAGAGAAAAGAGTAAAAGAAAGGAACAGGCAAGATGAAAAAACAAACATAAAACTAATAACAAAATTGCAACAAGTTCATACTCATCAGTAATTACTTTGAATATAAATGGACTAAATACTATAATTAGAAGACATGTAACAGAATGAATAAAAGAGACCCATCTATATGTTGCCTACAAGAGACTCATTTAAGACCTAATGACACACGCACACTGAAAGTGAATGGATGGATTTAAGTGAAAAGAAAGCTGGGGTAGCAATATTTACATCAGACAAAATTGACTTAACAAAGACTGTAATTAGAGACAAAAAAGGATACTATATAAAGTGAAAATGCAACAAAAAGATATAACAATTGTAAATATTTATGCACCCAACATGGGGGCACCCAAATAAATAAGGAGTTAATAACAATCATAAAGGAAGTCATCAACAGTAAATCAATAAAAGTAGGGAAGATATAAACACATCTCAACAAATTTGAAAAGATTAAAGTTATACCATGCGTATTTCCCAAGCACAATGCTATAAAACTAGAAATAACCACAAGAAAAAAATTAGAAAGAGTACAGATACATAGAGGTTGAACATCATGCTGCTAAACAATTAATGGGTAAACCACGAAATCAAAGAAGTAATCAAAAAATGCAACATGGAGGCTTAAGTGGGTAGGAGAATAAATGAAACAAGATGGGATTGGGAGGGAGACAAACCATAAGTGACTCTTAATCTCACAAAACAAACTGAGGGTTGCTGGGGGGAGGGGGTTTGGGAGAAGGGGGTGGGATTATGGACATTGGGGAGGGTATGTGCTTTGGTGAGTGCTGTGAAGTGTGTAAACCTGGTGATTCACAGACCTGTACCCCTGGGGATAAAAATATATGTTTATAAAAAAAAAAATAATATAAAAAAAAAATAAAAAAAAAAATGCATGGAGACAAACAAAAATGAAAATACAATGGTCCAAAATCTTTCAGATGCAGCAAAAGATGTTCTAAAAGGAAAGTTTATAGCAATACAGGTCTCTCATAAAAAGGAAATGGCAAATAATGTGAACTTACACCTAAAGGAGGTAGAAAATGAAGAACAAATAAAACCTCAAACTAATATAAGGAAGGGGAAGGGAATAATAAAGATGAGAGCAGAAATAAACAAAGTAGAAACTTAAAAAAAATCAATAAAACCAAAGCATGATTCTTTGAAAAAATTAAAAAAAAATTAAACAGACTCATCAAAAGAGAGAGCTCAAATTAATACAATCACAAATCAAGAAGAAAAAGCAACCAATATCACAGAAATACAAAGGATTATAAGATAATATTATGAAAAATTAAATGTCAACAAAATAGAAGAAATGGATACATTCCAAGAAACATACAACATCCCAAAACTGAAACAGGAAGAAATATGAAATTTGAACCAACTGATTACCAGTAATAAAATTGAATCAATTATCTAAAAACTCCCAACAAACAAAAGTCCATGATCAGATGGATTCACAGGTGAATTCTACCAAACATTTGAAGAAGAGTTAATATTCTTCTTAAACTATTTTGAAAAATAGAAGAGGAGGGAATGCTTCCGAATTCACTCTATGAGGCCAATATTATCCTGATTTCAAAACCAGATAAAGATACCACATAAAGAGAATCACAGGCCAATCTCTGATGAATAGATGCAAAAATCATCAACAAAATGCTACAAACAGAAACTAACCATACATTAAACAAAACAAAACAAAAACATTTACCACAATCTAGTGGGATTTATTCCTAGGTTGCAAGGGTAGTTCCATACTCACAAAGCAATCAACCTGATACATCACATCAATAAGAGAAAAGATAAGAATCATATGATCATTTTAATAGATACATAAATAAGCACTTGACAAAATACAACATCAATTCATGATAAAACTTTCAACACAGGAAGCTTAGAGGAACATACTTCAACATAATAAAGGCCATATATAAAAAATCCACAGAAAACATCATCCTCAATGGGGAAAAACTAAGAGATTTTCCCCTAAGGACAGTAATAAGACAAGGATGTCCACTCTCACCACTTTTATTCAACATAGTACTGGAAGTTCTAGCCATAGCATTCAGACAATAAAAAGAAATAAAAGTCATCTGCACTGCTCTTTGCAGATGACATGATGCTATATATATAGAAAAGCCTAAAGAAAACAACAATAAACTTCTAAAACTGATCAATAAATAATATGATCACAGGATACAAATCAATATACAGAAATCAGTTATATTTTTATCTACTAATAAGTAGCAAAAAGAGAAATTAAGAAAGTAATCACATTTACAGTTGCACCAAAAATAAAATACCTAGGAATAAACTTAACCAAGGAGGAGAAAGACTTGTACTCTGAAAATTATAAAACACTGAAAAAAAAGTTGGAGATAATACCAAAAAATGGAAAGGTATTCTATGCTCATGGATTTGAAGAACAAATAATGTTACAATGTCCATACAACTGAAAGCAATATATATATTTAATGTAATCCTCATCAAAATACTACAGCATTTTCACAGAACTAGAATAATCCTAAAATGTTTATGGAACCATAAGAAACTATGAATAGCCAAAGCAATCTTGAAAAAGAAGAACAAAGCTAGAAATATGACAATCCCAGGTTTCAAGATGTTGTACCAAGCTGTAGTAATCAAAATAGTATGGTACAGACACAATAATCAATAGAACAGAATAGAGAGACCAAATATAAACCCATGATTTTATGGTCAATCAATCTTTGACAAAGCAGTGAAGAAGATGCAATGGGATAAAGACAATCTCTTCAACAAATGGTGTTGAGAAAACGGACAGCTACATGCAAAAAAATGAAACTGGACCACTTTCTTACCCTATACACAAAAAATAAATTCAAATTGGATTAAGGACCCAAACTTAAGACCTAAAACCATAAAAATCCTAAAAGAGAACACAAGCAGTGATGTCTCTGACATTAATGGTAGCAATATCTTTTCTGGATATATCTCCCAAGGCAAAAAGAATAGACACAAAAATAAATTATTGGGACTACATCAAAAGAAAAAATCTGCATAGCAAGGGTAACAATTGAAAAAAAAAAAAAAAACCTAAAAGACAACCTATTGAATAGGGGAGGTTATTTGCAAATGACTTATAAAGGATTATTATCCAAAATATATGAAGGACTTACATAATTCAACACTAAAACACCACAAATGATTTAATTAAAAATGGGCAGAAGAAATGAACAGAAGTTTCTCCAAAGAAGTCATAAGATGGCTAACAGACACATGAAAAGATGCTCAATATCATCAACACCAGGGAAATGCAAATAAAAACTACAATGAGATGTTACCCTATGCCTGTTAGAATGGCTACAGTGAAAAATACAAACAATAACAAGTTTGGTGATGATGCAGAGGAAAAAGGAACTCTCATACACTGTTGGTGGGATTGTAAATCAGTGCAGCCACTGTGGTAAAAAATATGAAGGTTTCTGAAAATATTGCGAAGAATAGTAATGCCACATGATCCAGTAATTCCACTATTGTGTATTTGCTCAAAGAAAATGAACACACAACATACACACACTCTGGGATATGACTCAGCCTTAAAAAAGACTGAAATCTTGCCAGTTGCTGTTTCACACATATGGTTCTTGAGAGTAAATGCTAAGTGAAATAGGTCAGAAAAAGACCAATACCATATGATCCCACTCATGTGTGGAGTTTAAGAAACAAAACCAAATAATGCAAATAGGAGACAAACCAAACCAAACCAAACCAAAACAAAACAAAACAAAAACCAACAAAACAAAAATTTTTAGAGAACAAGCTGCTGTTTGTTCCTTGGAGAAATCAGAAGGGAGGTGGATGGAGTGATGGGTAAAATAGTTGAAAGACATTAAGAGTATACTTGTAATGAACACTAAGTAATGTACAGAATTGTAGAATCACTATATTGTTAAAACTAATATACACTGATGTAAATTATACTGGAGAGAAAAAAATAATTTTTAAGCCACTGATACTGAAAGCAAAGAACACATGAAGAAATATTTATTTAAGGAACTCTATGAAAACTCAGTAGGAAAGGAAAGAGTCTATGATATTTGAACAGATTACTCTCTCCTCATCGCACTTTCAGCTTGGGAATGCAGAGACCACTCCAGACCACTGGAGGCAAGAATATAGAATACCCTATCCCCTACAGCTCCAAGTCAGAGTTTTCTTCCCAGGAGGAAAATGACTTCAGCATTTATTATCCTGTCACAACAACCTACTAATGAGGCTGAATTATGAGTGAGTACATTTAAGATGTGGGAGATCCCTTCTTCATTCCCTTCCCACTAATGAACTGGTGATTCTTCCCTGGGTATGGTAATTTGAAAATTCTGGGGCCCCTTTAACCATTGCCTCCTGGTTTATGAGGTAGTAGATCCATGCCAGAGAGGCAAGCTAAAAGACCTCAGGCTTTTGACTGCCTTCCTGCTGAGTTCTCAATTACTAAAGTGGAGGTAACTGGGAACAAGGAAGAGGTAGCAAAAAAGATAGCTCTTTTGCAAATGAAATCAGTTCTTTTTGGAAAAGATTAGTAGAAGTTAGGAGAAATTCAACCTAAGAGGGCTTTTAAGAACAGGGAGGTTGCAGTGAAAGGTATGGATCTCATGAAGATACAATCTAGATGGTAGGCCAGCTACTTTGCAAGAGAGAACTAGGAAATAAGACAGCTGAGAAGAGGCCTCCTGGTGCAAGAATAAATGACATGGATCTCAGAAACAATTCCTTCAAAAGAGATACAATCTGATCAGATTCATTTGTAGAGAAATTTATATTCTAGGAAACTGTTGAAATAATACAGTAATCAACAAGAAATTGAGTTGGGCATTATAAAATAACTGAAATTTTAAAAAAGTCACTACAGGGGCACAGAAGTAGATTTGAATTGGCTGAATAATTAGTGAATAATTAGTTGAAGGTGGACTGATAGAGGTTATTCACACCAAAGAACAAAGAGAAAAAACAATGAAGAAATAAGAGAGTGCCTCAGAGACACCACCAAGAACACTCATATGTATATAATGGGAGCAGAAGGAAAGGAGAAATAAAGGATTGTTAAAAATAATTTTTAAAGTAATAATGGTAGTAAAGTACCCAAATAAGAATAATTTTATAAAGAATTACCTATATGTCCAAGAACCTCAAAAAAACTCCAAAAAAGATACCCACAAAGGGATATACAAACAGATAACTTATAGTAAAAATGCTCACAGTCAAATACAAAGAGAAAATCTTGAAAGTAGCAAGTGAAAAATAACTCATCATTTACAATGGAACTTCAATAAGATTAACAGATGATTTCTCACCAGAAATAATGGAGGTTGGAATGTGGCAGATAATAAGTTGTTATGTTCTCTAAAGTCATGATGAACATCAAATTAATAAATGTTAAACTATACCTCCTAGAAGAAATACAGGTTTATGTTTTTATGAACCTCTGGTCACAACATTTTTATCAAATAAAATACAATTTGCTTTATCCATTTCCCAGCATCCTTACAAAATAAGCAAGTTTCAACTGTGTTAAAAACCTACTTACTGTTCCATATAACCATTTCCCTGTATAGTGCAAAGTAGGTGCTTTTTAAATTTCTGACTTTTGATTTGGCAAAGGATTAGTTATGTCCCCAAAAAAACACAAAGAAAAAAATAGATAAATTGATCTTAATTAAAATTTTAAAAATGTTGAATTTCAAAGGGTACAAAGAAAGTAGCAACACAGCCCGTAAAATGAGAGAGAATGTTTGCAAACCACATCTCTGATAAGGGACTTATATCTGGAATATGTAAGGAACACTTACACCAACATAATAAAAAGATAACTACATTAAGAATGGACAAAGGATGGGGCACCTGGGTGGCTCAGTGGGTTAAGCCACTGCCTTCGGCTTAGGTCATGATCTCAGAGTCCTAGGATCGAGTCCCGCATCGCGGTCTCTGCTCAGCAGGGAGCCTGCTTCCCTCTCTCTCTCTCTGCCTGCCTCTCTGCCTATTTGTGATCTCTCTCTGTCAAATAAATAAATAAAATCTTTAAAAAAAAAAAAAAGAATGGGCAAAGGATGTGAGGAGATATTTCTCCAAGGAACATATACAAATGGCCAATTTAACTTCTAGGTATATATCCAAGAGAAAAGAAAACACATGCCTGGGCAAAACCTTATACATGACTATGGCAGCATGTCTCATAGGAGACAAAAGATGGAAACATCCCAAATGTTGATTGATAGGCAGATGGGCAAACAAAACATGCTGTATTAACACAATGGACTATGATACATTTATAATAATAAAATACATATACCACAACACCAGTGAACCTGGAAAACATTATGTTAATAAAATAAGCTGGCTACAAAGCCCATATATTGTATGTTTCTATTGATATGAAATTCCGTAATAGGGAAATTTGTAGAGACAAAAAGATTAGTGGTTGCTTAAGGCTGGGGGTGGATGTGGGTATATAGGCATTGCACACACATGTGAATATACTAAAAATCATTGAATTATATATTAAGTAGGTGAGCTGTATCTCATGTGAATTATATCTCAATAAAGCTATTTTTTTTAAAAAAGAGAAGACATCTCTAAGAAAAAGAACTGGATTCTAAGACTTCAATGATGAGTCTTGGTGGAGTGTGAAAAGAAGTGGAAGAATTACAGAAAGAACAGCTAAGGCAAAGGCCCTGAGGTCTGTAGGAGTTCATTACATTAGTAATGATTACATTACACTGGTGTTGATAAAAAAAATAAGCAGAAATTTGATATCCATATGAAGGATTTTAGGCTCATTCTTAACTCAAATGAGAAGATACTGAAAAATCTGTAAGCAGAAAGAGATATGATATGATAGGACTTTTCAAAAATATTCTGGGACAGGTTTGTGGAAAATGGATTGGAGAGGTTGAGTGGAGGTGGGCACATTGGTTAGAAATCTGTACTGAATCACACCCTTAAAATTGTTTGAATACAGCATATTCCCTTTTGTGTAATTATGGGGATGAGAAGTCTCCTCACTTCCAGTAGATTTAGGGAGAGCAGGACTGATGAAAAATTTAAGGGGGAATTTATTCTTAGAATCATGTTAGTGTAGGGTTGGAACATGCAAGACCTTGAGAACGAGTGTCTCTTTAAATTTTAAAATTTCACACCTTGTGTACTTGACTTACAATGCTCCCTTCCCCCCAAGTCCTGATGAGAAGCTTAAGGGTTTGATCCAGAAGAAAATCCACTTCCTATCAGATTAGTGAACAGAAGCATGATTTCTAAATTCTCTCAGGCTCAGATTTGTGACACTGTAAAATGAGTTTCAAGTTATCTACTTCATAGTGTGGTTCTCGTGATTAATTTTATGATTACTACTAAGAAGTCCCTACACCAAAAGGCTAAAGGATTTTAAAATACTCAGTTACTAAAGTATTTTTTAATACTTTAAAAATTATGTAGCTCTCCTAGTTTTTTTTTTTTTTTAATTTCAGAATAGACTTTTAGAGGATGAGCTCCTTTAAATTGAGACATACATACATGCATGCTTTAATTAATTACCACTTGACCCAAATTTACATCTCCAGCCTTCCTTCATTATATTGTGGTTTCCCATGAGGCTCAGAAAAATTGCAGTTCTTACCCTTCTCACTTAATTTGTGGAACTTAATACCTATATATCTAGGTAAAATAATAATAAAATCCTAACTATATGGCATTTAAAAATGTGTTACAAAACCATACCATCAATTACTTCTATTATAAGTAAGGAAGAAATAATCACTATGAGTAAGTGAGGCTCTTCAGCAGAGCCAAGGTTGCCCATGGATCCCTGCTGTGCTCATGAATTCCAGTCTTCCCTCCACCTGCCCTATGACTTAAAGGCAGTTCAGAGTCTCCACATTCATCTCAACTTGGTACAAGTCACTAATTTTGCTTTCCAGATAAGCCTCAGGATGAGTCCTTCTATTTCTGAATACGAATGGAATTTCTAAACAAGTCTGCCAGATATTTGTGTGCAAAATTAAAATCCAGCCATCATGAGGAAACTGTGTGGCTCTGAGATTTCTATCACAAATAAATAGGCAGATATTAAATATATAAATAGATATCCAAAGAGTTTTTAAAATGTTTTAATTAAAATCTATACTTTCTCTCTCTTTCCCCAGTCATTGCTTCACAAACAAGATTGCTTCCAATATTCTCCATTCTTCTCTAACTAAAGACATGGCGATTATTTTTCTGCTTTTATTTTTGTTGGCATGACTTTCTAATTCTTCATTTAGAAACATGGGATTCATATACCTAACCAAACTCCAATTATTGTTCTTCCCTGCAGAGGTATGACTCTTGGCAATCACCTCGCTGAGATCTGAATACAACACATACATATGTCCTTTAAAGAGTACTTTTTTTGTTGTTGTTATCCAGAAAAAAAAACAACTATAAAATACATCATCAATATTTGAAAATAGTTTTGATCATGTAACATGTTCATATGTTTATTGTCTTTTCTCAGTGAAAAGAAATTAATGTAAAACAAACTGTTTCTCAGAGTCAAGGCTGTTGAATAAGGTTTGGAAACAATACTTCATATTGGAAGAAATGGTTCAGCTTTTTCAACAGGAAAGTCTGACTTTCTTGCCTGCACAGAAACTGGCTGGAAAGTCACAACTGTGGGTGCAGTCCTGAGAGACCTCTCTTATTTCAGCATGAACTCTTTTTTTTTTTTTAAACTCCCTATAAAAACCAACTCAGAGGAAATTATTTTTCTTTATAATCATGAATTATTTATATATTTATATTGTGAATGAGACATGCAATTTTAAGTGAATGGCAGAATAAATAATAAATATAACAACATAAACATGGCTGAACATTCACCATTATTGTCATATACTATTGAACACATTATTAGCTCCTTTGATTTCATAATAATCTCTGCTCATTTCTCTAGTCTCGTTTCCTCCTCAGTCATTACTTGCTAACCACCGGAGACTCCTTTAACTTCCTCATATATATTTTGTTCTTTTCCATCAGTAGAAACATGCCCAGATTTTTTAAAATTTATCCAGAGCAGCTTTCTCCATATCACACATACTTTCTCCCATTTTTTAATGTAGCAATTTCCTAGTTCATTTCTACTCATTCTTCTGTATTTTTTGAAGCATCCTTGCCTTAGAAAAGATTGAGTGTATTTGTCACGCTTATGTGTAAGCTCATCCTCATTTCTGTTGTACACTTCTAGTTACTGTGCAATATCTGTTGTCCCTAATAGAGACTGCAAACTTCCCAAGGCAGAGACAGTATCTGTCTTAGAGTTCTCTCTTCCCTTCTGTTGCTTCAACTGGTTAAAATCCAAGGGACCTCAATGTCTTAAAAAAAAAAAATCCTTTACAAGTTTTTGTTCTGTTCGTTATGGCTCCTGGATTTGTGTAAATAAGGAATATTTTTAACGAGTTTTTAGGTATTAAAGGAAGATATTTACATGCTGAATAAACCTGTGCTATAAAATATTATATTTAGGTTATTTAATGCCTTCTATAAAAATAGAATGAGAAATATCTGAGCTTATAACTGTTAAAAATTGGATTAAATTACTTAAATTAGTAAGAACACCATTATATACAGTATACACACTTTCGCATTTGTTCTTGGATTGTTCATAACTTGGTTTCATGCCTCATACCAAAACCTTCCCAAAGTTTATTATTATAAAAGTTTTGTTTTTTGTGCCCCCCATGCCCCGGTTTTCATTTTTGCTTTGCTAGAAGGTTTTTGATTATCAATTTGGGGAGGGATTGCATTGCTTTGCTATCTTAGATTTTTTTATTCTTTCAAATCCTCTTTGAAAATTCTTGAGGAAAAATTCTAATACTTACAAATCCATAGGAAAGAAAAATTACATATATGTACAGAACATGCACTTAATTATAAAGAGATATTGTTTACTTTCTTGTCATATCTTATGCAGTGCTTCATATGTTCTCTGTCACATAGATGTTGCTCAATTACTTTATTAAAAACAAAGTTATGGGGCGCCTGGGTGGCTCAGTGGGTTAAGCCACTGCCTTCAGCTCAGGTCATGATCTCGGGGTCCTGGGATCAAGTCCCGCATCAGGCTCTCTGCTCAGCAGGAGCCTGCTTCCTCCTCTCTCTCTCTCTGCCTGCCTCTCTGCCTACTCGTGATCTCTCTCTGTCAAATAAATAAATAAAATCTTTAAAAAAAAAAAAACAAAGTTATTACATTGGTACAATGCATTTAGATATGGAAAATGAGGGAGATAGAGATGAATATTTTTTATTACAGAAATGGCATAGGGAGATCTGCATCACACTACTTGAGATTTTCTAAAACCCAAAGCAATGGGGAAGGTGTTATGTTATGGGCTTTGAGTCAGATGGCCTTGGGTACAAACACAGTCTGTCACTCACGAATTCTGAGATATTTGCTAATTTCTTAATTTTCTTAAACTCTTTGAGCCTCAACTTCCTAACTTGTAAAATTAAGATAATAGCATCTGCCATCTACATTCAGGAATTCATTAAAAGAATGTTTATGAAATACCTACGATGTGTCAGGCATTATCAAAGAGTTTTTAATGGATTAGTCATTTAATCCTTATGATAGCACTGTTAGTTTATTACTGTCCATTTTATATATGAGGGGAACTCAGGCTTGGAGGGATTAAGCTATTTGCCTAGGATATGTATTAAATGGTTTAAGACCACCTTCTGTTCAATTTTATAGCAAACATGTAAGTCTCAGGGCTTTGATGAAATCTCTCTTTCCTTAAAAGCTATTAAGGAGCTTTTAAGCTCTTTATTTATCTTGGCATGCTATTGAGACTTATCTTTATTGGTATTTTATAGACACTGCTAAAACAGTATATCATATAATGGGGGGAGTAAAACTCTAATCTCCTATCTTGGTGGCAATTCACCATGAAAGGGGGGAAATTCACAGTCTACACCTCCAGATCAAAATCTCTATGCCAGCATTATTCAGAGGTGAAGGTTGATATAGACAATAGCCTGTGGAACTAACTGAACATAATTTGTTCAAAATTTCTCCATAACAGGGCACCTGGGTGGCTCAGTTGGTTAAGTGACTGCCTTTGGCTCAGGTCATGATCCCGGGGGTCCTGGGATGGAATCCTGCTTCCGGCTCCCTGCTCAGTGGGGAGCCTGCTTGTCCGTCTCCCACTGCTGCTCTGCCTACTTGTATCTCTTGCTCTGTCAAATAAATAAATAAAATCTTAAAGCAAAAACAAAACAAAACAAAAATTCTCCATAACTTGTTATAATTATTTCACCATGAGAGAGCATATAGTATTATAAAGAAAAGTAGCAATAATTCCATTCCATTTTTCATGGATTTTTATTTTAAACATTCCTGTTTAAGAAACTTAATCATTTTGGGGCACCTGGGTGGCTCAGTGGGTTAAAGCCTCTGCCTTCGGCTCAGGTCATGATCTCAGGGTCCTGGGATCAAGCCCCGCATCCGGTTCTCTGCTCAGCAGGGAGCCTGCTTGCCTTCCTCTCTCTCTGCCTGCCTCTCTGCCTACTTGTGATCTCTGTATGTCAAATAAATAAATAAAATCTTTAAAAAAAAAGAAACTTTATCATTTCTTCAGTTACTAGTTGAGCAAAATATTGACAACAGTTTGGGGAAAATGAGGATGTGAAACTCAAATACCTATATTGCCAATGTTTTTCATTTTAAATTTACCACCCAAAATAGATGTTTAAGCATAAAGTGTATATACAATATAAATAATTCAAACAAGAAGATAAATAATATATGCAGCCTTATAAAGAAAAATTGCTAAGATTTTGTTGTTTTTTTCATATCTATACATATGATGTTATATATAAACCTCATGGTAATCACAAGAGGAAAAACCTGTAACAGATATAAAAAAGAAAATAGAGAGGAATCAAGCATAATAAAGAAAGTCATTAAGTCACAAGAGAAAAGAGAAAGGGATAAAGAAAGGAACAGAGAATGACAAAATCTAAAAAACAATCATCAAAATGACATTAAGTACAAACCTATCAATATTTACTTTGAATGTAAATGGACTAAATGCTTCAGTCGAATGACATAGTGACTGAATTGATTAAACACACACACACACACACACACACCCAAGACCCATCTTACACTGACTACAAAAGACTCAATTTTGACCTAACAACCCTTATAGGCAAAAAGTGGAGGAATGGAAAAAAAAAATCCCATGTGAATGGAAGAAAAACAAAACGAGGTAGCAATATTTATATCAGATAAAATAGATTACAAAACAAAGACTTACAGGGACATCTAGGTGGCTCAATCCGTTGGGTGCCTGTCTCCCTTTGGCTCAGGTCATGATCTCAGGGTCCTGGGATGAGACTCCTGCATTGGGCTCCCTGCTCAACAGGAATTCTGCTTCTCTCTCTCCTTCTGCCCTTTCCCCCTGTCTTCCCCGCTGCTCGTCCTCTTTCTCGCTCTCTCTCGTGTTCTCTCTCAAATAAATAAAATCTTAAAAACAAAAACAAAAACAAATACAAGAAAAACAAGAAGGGCATTATATAATGATGAAGGGCAGAATGCAAAGAAGGATATAACAATTGTCAGTATCTATGTACTCAACATAGAGATACCTAAATACGTGTGTATACATATACATAAATATAAATTATAAATATATATGATTGTAATTTATAATTTATAAAAAATATAAATACATGTTACATATTATAATATGTATTTTCTGTATATATAAAAATATATTAACAGTCATAACAGACATAAAGGGAGAAATTGACTGTAATAATGGTAGGGGACTTCACCCCTTTACATGAATGGCTAGATCATCCCACAGAAAAGCAATAAGACAACAATGTTTTTGAACAATACATTAGACCAGATAGACTTAACTGATATCCATGCCAAAATAGGAGAATACACATTCGTTCCAAGTGCATATGGATCATTCTCTAAAATAGATCATATTAGGCCACAAGTCAAGTCCCAATAAATTTAAGAGGATTAAAATCATATCAAGCATATTTTCCTATTGCAGCATTATAAAACTAGAAATCTACTTTAAGGGGGAAAAATATTTTTAAAAAAGCAAGCAAAACAACATGCCACTCAACAAACAAGTCAACAAACATATCAAAGAGTAAATTAAAAAAAAAAAAGACCTTGTGAAAAATGAAAACAGAAACACAATGGCTCAAAAATTTTTGGAACTCAGCAAAAGAAATTCTAGGAGGGAAGTTCATAGTGATTCAGGTCTACATCAAGAGAAAAGAAAAATCTCAAATAAGTAAATAACCTCACAACCAAAGGAAATAGAAAGAGAACAAAGCTCAAAGGTAACAGGAAGATGGACATAAAGATCAGAGCATAAGTAAATAAAATATAGGCTAAAAATCAATAGAAAAGATTAATGAAATTAATCTTTGAAAGACGAACGAAACTGATAAACATTGATCCAAGCTAATTATGAAAAAAAAGAGGACTCAAATAAAATAAAAAGTGAAAAAGGAGAAGTTATAACTGACACTACAAAGGATTATAAGAGGCTACTCCAAAAAATTTTATGCCACTAAATTGGACAATTTAGTATTGAATAAATTCCTAGAAACATAGAATCTTCTAAGACTGAATCAGAAAGAAATATAAAACAAACAGCCTGAATATTAGTAATGAAACTGAATCAAAATTCAATAATTATCTATTATGTAGATAATAGTAAGAATGTGAACAATGTTTGGTTTGGGTTGGAGTACAACAAAGAAGGGACTTGGTGTTTGGAAAATGCTGCTACACTGATAGCCCCAAATATGAGCTTCACATCAAATTTGACATTCATACCATATATCCATTCCACCAGTGCTTCAGAAATTTCAGTCCCTGAGATAGATGGGAAAAGAAGAAAGATGTACAGGGGTGATCATTTTAAGCCATTGTGGGCCAGAAATGTGCCCAAGCTTGAACTAGCTCACCTCATGGCTCTGGGGCAATGAAAATCCCTGATTGAATACAGAAGGGCATGATTTAGCATAAAGAGAAATGTAACCAGTAAAAGATCAAGCCACTGAGGTAGGACAGAGAGACATTTGATGGGTTACATTTCTGTTTTCTGTGCATCATTCTTTTAATATAAATACTTCCCCCATATCCCTCCCATAATTGTTACTGAGTAGCCACAGCAGGCATTGCTTGAAAACAACACCACACTGGTGCTACTGAATTTCAAAGCTATACCTAGGAGAGGAAAGACTGGGGCTTCGGAAAGTCAAAAGGCAATTTAAATCCCTTCCCCAGGTGGAATACTGTGAGATCAAGAGAGGGATCCAGAGAGACCCCCGAGAGGGAAGGGGTGTGCTGAAAAAGGGTACATTGCCCTTTTGGTTTCTTGAGATAACTCATCAATAAAAACCACTTCCTCAAGTGTGGGGAGGAAGGAAGGAAGGTAAGAATTACAGGCCAATATTCCTGATAAACATAGATGTGTGAATTTTTGACAAAATATTAGCAAACCAAATTCACCAATACATTAAAAGAATAATTCACCACAATCAAGTTGGGTTTATTCCAGGGATAAAGGATGATTCACTATTTGGAGTCAACCTGCATGATACATCATACAACAAAATGAATAGTAGAAATCATATAATTATCTCAATAGATACAGAAGAAGCTCTTGACAAAATTCAACACCTATTTTGATTAAAATACTCTCAACAAATTGTGTTTAGAGGGAACATGCCTCAGCGTTTGCCACATATGACAAACCCACAACTAACATACCCAAAGGCAAAAAGCCTAAAGTTTTTTCTTTAAGATTAAGAACAAGACAGGGATGTCCACTCTTGTCACTTTAGTTCAACATGGCACTGAAAGGTCCAGTCACAATAATCAGGCAAGTAAAAGAAATGAAAAACATCCAAATTGGTAAGAAGTAAAACTGTCACTACTTACAGATGATATGACACTTAATATAGAAAACCTGAAAGACTCCACTGAAAAACTATTAGAACTAATAAATTCAGTAAAGTTGTAGGATACAGAATTACCATACAGGAATCTGTTGTGTTTCTGTACACTAATAACAAAGTAGCAGAAAGAGAAATTAAGAAAGCACTCTCTTTTACAATTGTGTCAAAAAGAATAAACTACCCAGGGATATATTTAACTATGGGAGTGAAAGACTTATATTCTAAAAATTATATGACAATGGCGAAAGAAATTGAAGATAACACACAAAAAAAGGAAAGATATGTTATGCTCAAGATTTGAAAAAATATTCTAAAAATATCCATACTACCCAAAACTATCTACAGATTTGATGCAGTCCCTATCAAAATACCAATAGTATTTTTCATACTTCTGAAATTTGTATGGAACCATAGAAGATCCCAAATACTAAAGTAACCTTGACAAAGAACAAAGCTGGAGGTATTATAATCACAGATTTCAAACTATACTACAAAGTTATAGTAATCAAAATAGTATGACACTGATACAAAAATAAACACAGATCTGTGGAATAAAGAGCCCAGAAATAAATTTACACTTATATGCCAATTAATTTATGACAAAGGAGGCAAGAAACATAACAACATATAATGAGCAAAGAGATCATATCTTTAATAAATAGTATTAGGAAAACTAGATAGCTACATGCAAAAGAATGAAACTGGACAATGTTCTTACACCATATACTAAAATAAACTCAAATGGATTAAAGACTTAAATATAAGACTTGAAGCCATAAAACTCCTAGGAGAAAATATAAGCACTATACTCTTGGACACTGGTCTTAGCAATATTTGGGAGTATCTGTCTCCTTGAACAAGGAGGAAAAAAGCAAAAATAAACACAATTGAGAGTACATCAGACTAAAAACTTCTGTGCAACTAAAGAAACCATCAACAAAACAGAAAGGCAACCTACTGAATGGGAGAGGATATTTGCAAATGATACACCTGATAAAGAGCTGATGTCTGAAATATATAAAGAATGCATACAATTCAACACCAGAAAAACAATCCAACTGAAACATTGGAAAAGAACCTAAATAGACATTTTTCCAAAGGCATACAGATGGCCAACAGACACATGAAAAGATGCTCGACATCATTAATCATCAGGGAAATGCAAATCAAATCCACAATGAGATATCAACTCATACCCATCAGAATGGCAAGAATCAAAAAGCCAAGAAATAACAAGTGATGGGAAGGATGTGAAAAAAAAGAAAGAATCTGGGATGCCTGGGTGGCTCAGTTGGTTAAGCAGCTGCCTTCGGCTCAGGTCATGATCCCAGCGTCCTGGGATCGAGTCCCACATTGGGCTCCTTGCTCCGCAGGGAGCCTGCTTCTCCCTCTGACTCTGCCTTCCACTGTGTCTGCCTGTGCTCGCTCTCGCTCGCTCTCTCTCTGACAAATAAATAAATCTTTAAAAAAAAAAAAAAGAAAGAATCTTTGCATAGTGTTGGTGGGAATGTAAGTAGGTATAGATACCACGGAAAGTGGTATGGAGTATCTTTAAAAAAAAAAAAAAAGTAAAAAAGAAATACCATATGACCCATTATTTCCACTACTAGTATTTACCCGAAGAAAACAAAAACACTAATCAAAAAAGATATATGAACCCTTATGTTTATTGAAACATTATTTATAATAGCCAAGATATGGAAGCTACCCACACATATGTTGATAGAAGTGTAGGATGTTGCTATCTGTGACAACATGGATGGAACCTATAGGGTTTTATGCTAAGTGAAATAAGTCATACAGAAAAATGCAAATACCACATGATTTCACTTATGTATGGAATCTAAAAAAGAAAAAAGAAACAAAAAGCAGAATCATATCTATATATCTATGTCTATATCTATATAGATATATATATATAAAGAGAACCAATGGTTGCTAGAGGAGGTGCGGGAACATTTGGAAAAGAACCTAAATAGACAGATGAAGATTCACATGGGCATTATGCTAAAGAAATGAGATTAATAGTCAAGAAATAGCCACTAATCTCTTCTCCTTGGCATAGAAGGAATATTCTTCCCTGCTCTCTCGGTGTTAGGCTTAATCACTGGACCCTTAATTTAGGGACTTAAGAATCTAGGAACAGGTAAAACTAACTAATGACGATATTCATCCATATTTTGGAATTTCTTGCTTGTAATTTCCAGTCTCTGGTTTAGTGCTTTAGTTGTTAACAAATCAAGTTTAATTAAAATACTACAGAGCCAATTTTTTTAGGTATGTTAACTAGCAGGTCTCTTAAGTTCTCTGCAGTAGGCTAAAAACACCAAATAATTAATTCAGTACTCACTTATGTATATCTGCCATTTTCCAGGTCCTAAGGTAATAATTTAACTTGGTCCCTGCCTTCATGAAGCCTAGAGCCTTCCATTCTTGCATCAACTTGTAACCCATAGTTCAATTATCTTTGATTACTGTTCAAAATGCTAACACTGTTAGATATGTATTTATATGAAATGGTATGAGAGATAGTCCCTGACTTCAAAAATCTTACTGTAAAGTTAAGGGTAGCTTCTTTAACCAGTTCTTTTATCATAAAGCCTCTAAAATTATTAGTTATGTGGAATTTATCTGACTAGTATTCCCCATTTCTCAGAGTTATAAAATATATCCACAATATGCACTAAGACTTTAAGTTACATACAGTGTAGTGTATTTATCAAATATTCAATATTTAGCATAAATTTAGGATGTTCATACTGGAAATTCCTATGAGACATGCAAAGCTTAATCATTTATTCATAGTAATTAATGCTTTTCATCCCCTGGGCTAGTTTCTGGAAACTTCAGTGTCCTTTTCTCTTTGTGAGGTTTCTTACTATTTTTTCCAGCTTTACTAAGGTAAAATTGACAAATAAAAAGTATTTGTATATATACCTTTAATATAACTGTATATTTAAAATGTAAAATTTGAAATATGTTTCCATTGTGAAATGCTTATCACAGTCAAGCTAATTGACATCCATCACCCCATAGTTACTGTGTGTGTGTCGAACACCTAATGTTTCCTCTCTTAGCAGATCTCAAGTATGAATAACACTGTAATGATCATAGAAGTTCACACATCTCTTCAAGAAACTGATTTCATTTCCCTTGTATATAAACCCCAGAAGTGGGATTGCCAAATCATATGGCAATTCTATTTCTTTTTTTTTTTAAGGAGCTTATTTATTTATTTGTCAGACAGAGATTACAAGTAGGCAGAGAGAGAGGAGGAAGCAGGCTCCCTGCTGAGCAGAGATCCCAATGCAGGGCTCGATCTCAGGACCCTAGGACCATGACCTGAGCCGAAGGCAAAGGCTTCAACCCACTGAGCCACCCAGGTGCCTCTGGCAATTCTATTTCTAATTTTGGGGGTCACCTCCATACTTTCAATGCAATGGCTCTACCAACTTATACTTCCACCAACAGGGTGCAAAGGTGTCCTTTTCTGTATATCCTTGCTAACATTTCTTATCTCCTCAAACTCAACACACACACAACAGACAATCATATCAAAAAATGGGCAGAGGATATGAACAGACACTTCTCCAATGAAGACATACAAATGGCTATAAGACACAGGAAAAAAATGTTCATCATCACTAGCCCTCAGGGAGATTCAAATTAAAACCACATTGAGATATAACTTTACGCCAGTTAGAATGGCCAAAATTAGCAAGACAGGAAACAACATGAATTGGAGGGGATGTGGAGAAAGGGGAGCCCTCTTACACTGTTGGTGGGAATGCAAGTTGGTGCAGCCTCTTTGGAGAACAAGAAATTAAAGAAATTAAAAATAGAACTTCCCTATGACCCTGCAATTGCCCTACTGGGTATTTACCCCAAAGATACAGATGTAGTGAAAAGAAGGGCCATCTGTACCCCAATGTTTATAGCAGCAATGGCCATGGTCGCCAAACTGTGGAAAGAACCAAGATGCCCTTCAACAGACGAATGGATAAGGAAGATGTGGTCCATATACACTATGGAGTATTATGCCTCCATCAGAAAGGATGAATACCCAACTCTTGTCTTTCTTAATAGCCATCCTAATAGGGTTAAGAGGTAGTATCCTTTCTTTGTGGTTTTGAATTGCATTTAATAATTAGTGATAATTAGTGATACTGAGTACCTTTCCTTGTACCTGTTGGCTATTTGTATATCTTCTTTGGGGAAAAAAAATTTTCTATTCAAGTAATCTGCCTATTTTTAATTTGTTTTTGTACTATTGAGTTCCTTATATATTTTGGACATTAGCCCTTTTTCAGATAGGTTTTTCTTGTTTGTTTGTTTTGAACTGCATCCCTGTCTTTACCCTTCTCTAGTGAGTATGCTTAAGGGCTCTTGATTCATTCAGTCCTCCAAGATTTTCCTTTTGGTGTATAATAGGGTACTCTAGATTTTGATATTACCATTTTCCCGAGTCTCTCCCTGGTAAATCTTTAGTGCTGTAGAGTGATGGGGAGGTGAGTTTGATGATGGCAGGGAGATGAAGCCTCATTTAACAAACAAAACACAAACAATTTTCTTTTTCAAACAGGTCTTCCCTGACCATCCAAATTAAAATAGCATCCTTGTCAGTTTTTCACACATGCCTTTGACTTATTACTTACTTCGTGACTTATATCAGTATTCAAAATCATCATATTCATCTATTTTTTACTTGTTTATTATCTGTATTCCTTCAACTACCGCCCCCCACTTCTAACTAAAAAGTGAGCTCTAGATAAACAGCAGTTATGCCCTGTGTTTTTCATTTTTCAACATACTCTCACATGGCATTATAATCAATATAATCTATAATCAATAGAGAACAACCACTTAATAAACAGGTTTTTAAATTTACTAAATATTATTAAACCAGGACTTTTTTTTTTCTTTCTTTGCCATGGCTTGTCAGTTGTTAATCATTCTAGGAAAAGTCCTCATTCTAAGTGCACTTGTATCTTAACTTCTTATTTTCATTGAAAATAACTGAGTGATTATTTACTTTCAATTACTAGTTTTATTTTATTATTTTTTTTTGACTTTTTTTTTTTTTTTTTTTTTTTGGTAGTGAGTCGTTAAAGTCTGGTCAGTGTGTTTCTATTTCCTCAATTACTAGTTTTAACTGCTCATCATTTTATGCTTTTTTTGAGAATATGATGTTTGGAAATGTGTGTTTCTCTATCACTTCTATTATTTATGTGTGTATTAGATAGCTGACATGGGAGGTAGACAGGAGGGCAGAAAAGGCAGATAGAAAAAGGATATTTGAGCTATGATATTAATCGAAGTTCAAACTTCAGAGGATATCCTTACTATAATTCCTAACCATTTTCTTAGCACTTTAAAAATTATATCTCTTATATTTAATATAATAAATCTCTCTTATAATGAAGAGTCTGGGGACCAAAACAGATACTGAAATTAATCTAGTTCTAAGTCTGAAAAAATGGCTGTTTTCAATTTCACAAAATAATTCCATCAAAACTTGATACAATTTTTAAATTTTTATTTAACTTCATTTTTAAAGATTTTACTTATTTGACAGACAGAGATCACAAGCAGGCAGAGAGGCAAGCAGAGAAAGGGGGAAAGCAGGCTTCCTGCTGAGTAGAGAGCCCAATGTGGGGCTAGATACCCAGGACCCTGGGATCATGACCTGAGCTGAAGGCAGAGGCTTTAACCCACTGAGACACCCAGGTGCCCCAATACAATTTTTTTAAATGGAAGTTGGAAGTCCTCTATAATTGGGACAGGTTTGAAGGTATAGTAAGATCTATTTTTTATTTTTTATTTTTTGCTTATTTTCCTGTGAACATTATTTAGCAAATTTGTCTTACATCCAGTGCTTTTGAATTTTTTAGGGCTTTTTAGTACATGATTATAGCAAGATGGCTTCCTTTCCTATACCACAACATTTTAGTATAATCTCATTACTCACAAAGAAAAGTGAACACTACAAAATAACTCTTAAAGGATCTGATTTAAATAAATAAATAAATAAATGTGCCTTCATCAAGGCATTTCATCCTCCATTGTTCAGATTAGCCCATCTGCTGATCCACTTGATGTAGCAAGGTTTTAAGGAAATGCTGTTATTTGCTGATAGCAATAGCAATATTGATAATTGCTAATATCTTTTGAAAGATTTCTATGCACCTGGGTCTATACTAAGCTCTAGGTATGCATACACTAAGTTTTACAAATCTGAAGATGGAAATTTCTACTCTTTTTATATCAATAGGAGAGATTAGGAATTTTTACTGATACAAGTAGAAAGTGAAGCCAGAACCACAATCCAGGCAAGAGAGGAGATGGGACTAGAAAAATATCACAGTGAAAGCTGATGAGAGCTACAGAGAAACATTAGGAAAATCCATGAATATATTCAAGAAAACACTATGGGGTGCCTGGGCGGCTCAGTGGATTAAAGCCTCTGCCTTCAGCTCAGGTCATGATGCTAGGGTCCTATGATGGAGCCCCCCATCAGACTCTCTGCTTGGCAAGGAACCTGCTTCCCTTCCTCTCTCTCTGCCTGCTTCTCTGCCTACTTGTTATCTCTCTTTCAAATAAATAAATGAAATCTTAAAAAAAAAAAAAAGAAAGAAAGAAAGAAGGAAAAGAAAAGACAAGACAAGACTGAAAGAGTTTTCACCTAACTTCATGGCCAAACAATTGAAACTTGTATGCTCATTTTAAACTAATTCAGTCATCAGTCAATGAAAGTTCATGAAATATTAAAAAAAAAAAGTTAATGAAATCTTTGAACTTGTATATATAAACAAGCCATAGTATTCTATCCATGATGCTAACTGGCAGTCCTGAACATAACTTCAGTCAGTCCGAGTTAGTAACATCACAGTTTGGCAAATCAACATGGTTGTTTCCATGGAGCCTCAGTTCTTGAAAAACTCAGTTCTCTCTTGCTTAGTCAATTAGACAACTGAATAATTTTCCCAAAGGACCTCATGCTTTCTCATTAAGTGGAAATAATGTTTTAAGCATCAGTCACATTCTCTCAAAGATCTTTAAATAAAAAAAAGACTCTGGAATTAATTGGAAATGAAAGTCAATGGAAGATTTTTCCCCCCCATATCAATCATCTAATTAATCATCCAAAGACATTTCACTGGTAATTGATACAAGCAAGTCATAAAAAGATGAAGATTAACCTTTTATTTATACTCTAAGGGTTTGAAAAGTATCTTTAAATTTGTATTATCTCATGGCAACTGAAGATCTGCTAATGTGTTTCTTCAGTTATAGTTGCTGATCAATAAGCTATTTTATGCTAAATTTTTCCTTACCTCTTTCCACAGTAGAAGGATTTAATAATGTGCTAATAGACTACCATATATTTAAATTTGGACAGACTTGAATTATTGTGTTTTTCTTAGGTTGAAAAATGTGACAAATAAATAAAATCTCACCAGATACAACAAGATACAGAGCCTAAATCTTTAAATTTATGCATAGCCAGGAGAACATAGATTATGTAAAGCCTAGTAGGCAGATATTTTGATTTCCTTTTTGTCTTGAAAGTGAAACAAAATTGCATTCATGAAGCAAAGATGAAGAATTTATTTCTTGCATAAAGATTTCTCATCTTTCAGAACCTTGTCGGAAAAGTTAGCTTCCTCATTATCATTTAGACATTTATTTTACTTTTCTTAACCTTGAACTTATCCCATTAGAGTCACACAATCTAACAAAGTAACCTAAACAAATTTGCTCCAAACAAGTCTTTGACATGTGAAATGGATTTTTGTTTTGCCCTACCTAAGTCTTATGTTTCATTATTATTAAAAATGTCAGTAATATTTTGCCTGCTGGGAACACTGATTTTCCTTCAATTTTTCAATCTTATTCAAAACACTGTATTGAATATTTTACAAGTTGCAGTAGATCTGTGTTATTGCTTTTTAAAATTACAAACTCTGAAGCCTGTTTTGGCATTTTGCTAAATGGTTTTTGCACATGTAGACTTGTCAAGAATTTACAGAAGAGTGGAGGGGGAACCATTCTTGGATGATTATAATCTTGTGTGTGACCTTCAGAATCCAAAATAATAAAGTTTCATCAAGGGAGCAGGCTGTGTCCCTCCCCCTCCACAATCCACACACATTCTTAGCTCATAAGCTCTTTTATTGTGTGACATATAGTCCATCAAATACTTCAAATACTGTCAACTTTGCCTCCTTCTACTCTCCTCTCCTGCCCTATGTTCATGTGACATTGACAAACCTATTGATTAGGGTCTTGGAGAAACAATTTGTGTGCTGAAAGTCTCCTGTGATTCATTTTGCCTTATCTATTGGTTTATTATCAATTCATAAATTTTTAATTTATCAGTATGTGTGTTCAGGATGCTATGGATGTTATAAGAAATGTTAAATTTTAGTTGGAAGAAATTAAAGCAAACTCATGGGAAAAATAAAGTATTTCGGGAAAAGGAAGTGAGTAGTGGAACACAGATTTTAGAAATTTAATTTTATTTGAGGTTTGTTCAATAGTTTTATTTTATTTATTTATTTTTTAAAATAAAAAAATATTCACAGAGAGCCCGATGCGGGACTCGATCCCAGGACCCCAAGATCATGACCTGAGCCGAAGGCAGCGGCTTAACCCACTGAGCCACCCAGGCGCCCTGTTCAATAGTTTTAATAAGATTGAAGAGCATTAAATCAGATGAGTATTAAATTATGAGTATTAAATTATATTACATCTATATTTCTGTATCTATCCCTTTATTCATAAATTTCAATCTAACTATATATTGTATACATACCCATATTTATATCTAGGTATTAAAAACACACACACACATTCACACTAAGACCTCCAATTTCTTTCTAACATGATAATGTTTATTTCAGCTTCTGATTTTCCCCAATGTTAACTTTCTTCTCTGACAGAGGCTAAGTCTCACTATTCACTATAGATTTCAGTTATAAGTTCAATTCTGAAATATAAATCAAGTCAATTCAGAATGCCTAATGCATACTATTGTGGAAAACTAACAAATGTCATTTAAAATAAATAACAAACAAACATTTCGTCTTTAGCCTGAGGACCTACAGTAAAAATACTGTGTTCAAGGGTTATTTTCCCATCCTTAACTTGTTATTCATTTGAAATCATTATATTCATGTTTTTCTGTTCATATTTTATTTCCCCCACAACTATGCTGATTTATTTTTTTTCAAGTATGTGAAATAAAACATGGTTATAAAAGCCAAATATTTGAAAAAAATACTCTACTCGGAGAAGTGTTAACTAATCAATTTCCTTTGATCTCAGTCCTCAAACTCTATTCCACCATGTTCCCAATGCTCATCCTTTTACCAGTCCCCACAGACACCCTTTGAGAGCCAGTCTCATGAATTTCTAATTTCTTCCTGTGATTCTTTTGCACAAATGAGTAAATACATGTATGTATGCATACATATATATATATTTAGCTTTTTTTTATAAAAGATAATATACATAGATATTATATATATATATATATATATATATATATATATACACACACACACACACACACACTATATATATAGATACTCCATTGCAGTTTGCCGTTTGTAGTGAGAAATATATCCAGGTAATAACTCATCAGTTCATGGAGAACCTCCCCTTTTTCATAAAGCTACGTAGTGCTCCACAGGATTTATACATGATAGTTCATTCAACTACTCTTTTATAAATGAACATTTAATATGTTTCCACTATGTATTAGCAATGCTGCAATGAATAAGTGTGTGTGTGTAGTATTGTTTGAAGTATATTTGAGCAGGGGGAACAATTCATCGTGGAAAAAGAATCAGACTAGCCAGTAAGACATTCAGCCTCAGCTGCAGGTGTTAGCAACACCAAATGGAAATAACTTTTTGGAATCAGTTTGTCCCCTCCTTAGCAACAGTCTGTGCTTAAATGCAAAAATAAGAAAAATAAGAGTACCTTGTTAAGTGAGATGAGAAAATGTCACAGCAGAGAAGATTAAGGGGCTAGAGTGAGGATACTGTGACAGAAGACATAGTTGCAATCAACATATGAAAAAATTATACTTACAAGAGCTTAAGAACAATTAGGAGAGAAGGCTGTCTCCACAGTTCCTGGTGTATGTTCTGTTCTCCCATGGCAGAATGAATTATTAATCTTTTCTAATTAGAAATTGCTTTTCTCAAGGATCCCTACATTTCAGATCACCAGACTTTTGCCAAGAAAACAAATGAATTTGTGTTGGCTTTTAACTGACATATGGATTTGGTTTTGACAATCCTGCTGGGCCCCATTCTACACTATTCTTCATTTCCACCCCAATCTGACCACACTGCTCCAGGACAGGGCTATCATGTAGAAACTTCCAAAGTAAACTGTGCAGTTGCTTATAAAGGTACCCATGGCAACCAATGGGCACCACCAAGTCTGGATAGGACTTGTGCCCCAATCTGATGCATCCCCACAATCATCATTAAAGTCCAATGTGGAAATTCAGATCCTAGCAGATGCCACCTTTTAAGCCTTCCTACAACTGTGAATCTTTTCTGGTTTAAGTTATTTGGAGAAAAAAAAATTGCCAGAATAAAAAGTCGCTGTAGGGAAACAAAATATCCTTCATAGGAGGCCTGCGGCTCTTATGGTTAAAAGGAGTGTTAGAAGCAGGTCACAATAAATTTAAATGGTTGGAAGAAAAGCAAATGGTAGTCAGAATCCTGACATTCAGATGTAGTTAAGAGCTTTTAGTCATCTTGTGGCTTTTCCAAACAGCCTGACAGTATAGCAGAGGTAGCTAGGAATTTGCACAATCATCAGTGTCATCAACTCACAGCAGCTAGACTCACCCTATATTTACTTTGTTAGCTAGTTATTAAATCGAGCAGAGGAAAAGATATATTGCTAATGAATTCTGCAATGACTTAGAGAAAAAAGCCATAAACGATACAAAAGAAAAGCACATTGCATTGAATTATTTATTTATTTAACACCAGTCCTTAATCTAGAAAGGGCAGCCATGGAATGTGATCTCATTGTGATGGGTGGGCTATAATTCCTCTTCCTGACTCCCAGTGCAGAACAGAAAACTTGGGTAGATATAAATTTCACAGTATTACCATGAGCTTACATTATGTGGTGTGGGTTACAGGGAAAGTATCTGAGATACCTTACTGGTATCTTGATTCCAACATGCCAATACAGAGGCATAGTTGAAGATGTCTTGGAAAACACAACATCCACCTGGTCTGGGTAATAGACATTAAGTGGTCCAGTATGCTGAGTCTGCACACATACTTTATTTCAAAATTGTCTACAACCACAGTCTCTAAAGCAATAATTTATTCTGAATTGCAGTCAGTGATAACAGTATGGGAAGAACAGGTGAACTAGTCCCTGCATCTGTTTACACAGATGGTAACCAACATGATTCTTACATACAAACCAGTAACTCATGCATCACAAATACATGCCACAACCGAAGACCCATCTCAGATGTAGAGCAGAGTTAAATAACAGGTAAATTCAGTAGGCATATTTCTATTAATCAAGGTCAATTATACCTTTTTAGGGAGAAAATCTAGTTTAACTAAAGATACTAGTGTTACTGGTAAAGTAAAATGTGTTTCTATTTCCACACTTTTGTTTTGATTTTATAACTTTTATTATTTTACATCAAAAATCTACTTACACTATTTTTCACTTAAATTATTGCTCACTATAGAAGGGAAAGCAACCCTATCATTCAACTTCCTAATATCCTTTTAATTGGTCAGTTATTTAGGGTTCTTCATTTTGTCATTCCTAGTTAAACTGGACAATCTTTTCTAAAAATATCAGACTTGTTTAGGGTAATTAAAAATGCCCAAAGTAATACTGTAAATGAAGGTACATCTAATGGAGAAGAGCTTGTACCACTCCTATACTATTACAAACAGTGTTTTAGCTCTCCAAGTGATTTATCTGTTTAGGCACAATTTGTTACCTTTCTTTTACATCTTTGTGAGCAAGATTTGCAAGTGCATCATTGGCAGATTTGATCAGTGAATTCATATCCTCTTACATAGTCCTTTGTCACCTTAGCTGTCTTTCTACAAATGCATTTATTTCCACATAAAACAGTACATGACTTCAGTTTAATTATAGCAGAGGCAAAGGGCAAAGAATCACAGAGATTTTGATAAGCAGAAAGTCTTATTCCTGAAGATCCCAAAGATTAGAACTTTACGAGGATTTCCACACTGACATTTTGGGCTCACTTTTTATGAGTGAAGTTTCTCACCTGCCTTCATTCTCATCAGGGCAACGTCATCTCAGTGTAGAGCTAACTGATTTCTAGTTACCCAGTATGCAAGAAAGAAGTCAAATCATTAGGCTTCAGAGTTCTGCTGAGACATCAACCCCTAGTCTCTGGTCATTCTATTCCCTTCTGCATGGAGTGCACTGCCACCCGCTGATTTGTAGACACTCACTGTAGAGCAGCATTCCTGGGAGTCAGAACTCCCAGAAGGATCTGATCTAGTCAGGACCTGCTCTCAAGTTTCCTGCTGGACTACATAAAAAGTATTTTTATTTTCTGGTGTTGTCATTTGCTAAATGAAATTTTATAAACACAGAAGATTAAAATTGGAAAATAGAAAATTATCATTGTGTATATCCTTTTCTATTCTCTTGATCCCATCAACCTAGTGCACACACAGACTAGAGCCCTCAGTTATAACTCAGCTTCCTTGCTTTCATCTCCTTCCATGAATCTTTCAGTATTTACACTTCTGCTCAATATACTGAGATGGATGGCATTGTCCCCTGATAGACACCAATGTTGGCTCCTCAGGCACTGGAATGTTTGCTCTCCTCACTAATTTTTCCATAATCCCGAAAGTTCATTTTCCCTGCTCATATCCTTATAGTGTGCTCATTTTTCAAATATCTATCTTCCAATATAGTGTTTTCAAGGTAACAGCATTTTCCCAGAGGACTTATCTGATTAGTGCTCAGCAGGATGTTGCAACTGTTGGCAACTCCGCCCAGTTACCTCCAGCTTTACAGCTTGTGGAGTTAGCCCCACTGCCCACTCACCAAGAGCTGAGAAAGTGCAGAGGAAAGGGCCAGGAATTCAAAATATTAAGAAACAGTAAAAGCTGGGAATATGAAAGCCCTCAGAAACATTGTTAAGATTCTTACTTCTCTAGTAGCTACTTTGTGTTTATCATAATAGGCTAGTTCAGGAGATCTGCCTTAAACATGAACATAAATACCAGCCTGGATCACAGATGATTTTCATAAAGCCTAACTCCATGAACACTGAGTAGACACCATCAAAATCACTCACAGTAAATGTCAAGCTAAATAAAAGAACAGATTCTTTAGCTAAGGCATGCTTAATCTTGGACCATAGCCAATATGGGGATTCACTGAAATGCACAGTTTAAGAAGATACAAGAGCAGGAGATGCTCTTGGATTCAAGACTCCAGTGGGCACAAAGATCTCTACCTATTGACCTCCAGTTGCCAATTACAACAGATATTCACTGAGCACTAAGTTAGAAGCATTATGCTAAGTGCTCTGTAATTGCTATCTTACTCAGTCTTCCAACACCCTAGTAGAGGAGGGAACTGATGATGCATGGAGAAGTTAATAGGGATCTTGCCTAAGGTGATATCACAAGAAAATAGGAAATCTGAATTAAAGTACAATACTGTAGCTGGCAAATACAACTTTTAACTATCATGCTAAAGTAGAATATGTACTATGCCTATGTACAAGTGTGGAGAAGGAGAAGGGAGGGACAAGAGAAACAACAGAGGGAGAGAAAGGGAGAGATACAGAGAGGGAAAGTATCATGAAACAGTGCATGGCCCTGCCTCTTACAATTGCTTTTTCTGACCCTAGAAGGGATAAGACACTGACTCTGCTGTTCACTTCCATAGAGTGCTTCACAAATGCTCCTTGTATTAGAAGCATGTTGCCATCATGTATATCATCTTGGTGCTTAAATATATTAATTAGCATTCGTTATGGCCTCTAAACACAAGCCAAATTAAACATCAGTCCTAAAAGCAAAGGAACCATTATTACTCTGGTGCGAAACTGCATTGTGGTGATCTCCCTGAGATACAGTATTATGTTTTCCATCATGGCTTCTTTCTCAGCAGTCTTCAGGAGCAATGGTAGGTTGATCTCAGGTACTGCCTTTAGAACTTTACATCTCAGTGAGATGCAGTTCCTTTCTGCTTCTAGAATCAGAGGCCACACATCATCACAGGGCTTTTATTTATTGTTGTTGTAATCTTTCATAATAAGGAAAATATTCTGTGAGGAGTGTAAGAAGTCCAGGTTTACAATGAGATATCACCTCACACCAGTCAGAATGGCTAAAATTAACAAGTCAGGAAATGATAGATGCTGGCAAGGATGTGGAGAAAGGGGAACCCTCCTACACTGTTGGGGGGAATGTAAGCTGGTGAAACCACTCTGGAAAACAGCATAGAGGTTCCTCAAAATGTTGAAAACAGAATTATCCTATGATTCAGCAATTGCAGTACTGGGTATTTACCCTAAAGATACAAACATAGTGATCTGAAGGGGCACATGCACCCGAATGTTTATAGCAGCAATGTCTACAATAGCCAAACTATGGAAAGAACCTAGATGTTCAACAACAGATGAATGGATAAAGAAGATGTGGTATATATACACAATGGAATACTATGCAGCCATCAAAAGAAATGAAATCTTGCCATTTGCAACGTCGTGGATGGAACTAGAGGGTATCATGCTTAGCGAAATAAGTTAATCGGAGAAAGACAACTGTCATATGATCTCCCTGATACGAGGAAGTGGAGATGCAACATAGGGGGTTAAGGGGGTAAGAGAAGAATAAATAAAACAAGATGGGATTGGGAGGGAGACAAACCATAAGTGACTCTTAATCTCACAAAACAAACTGAGGGTTGCTGGGGGAAGTGGAGTTGGGAGAAGGGGGGTGGGATTATGGACATTGGGGAGAGTATGTGCTTTGGTGAGTGCTTTGAAGTGTGTAAACCTGGCGATTCACAGACCTGTACCCCTGGGGATAAAAATATATTATATGTTTATAAAAAATTAAAAAAATTATTAAAAACTTATATATATATAAAAGAAGTCTGGGTTTTGAGAAAAATCTTTCAATAAAATTAAAGCAAAAGCAATTCAAGTTGCCACCCAGTGATAGGAGATTTTTAGATGTTTACAAGTATCCTAAACATTTTAATGACCCAATATTATTATGTATATTTCCTGTGAGAATGTGCATATTCACAGAAACATGAATACAAAAAAATACTTGTCATATAAGGATGTAATAATGAAGGTAAAGATGGAACAGAAAAGTGAGAGACTGGGCACAGCCAAGGACAAGGACAGATGAGAATCACACAAATAACTTAGTTTTGTTCCCTTTCTTGTCCACTTGCCTACATCTTAAAGGATTTTTGTGGTTGATATGCTTTGCTCTTTCCCTGGAAATACATTATAATAAAACACTTTCACAAGCATCCCCATCTCAGGGTCTGCTTCTTAATCCCTACTCAGGAGACAATATCCTTTACTAAATGTCATCTGGTCCCTCTCTCATTTACTAAATCCCTGGACAGTGCTTCTTTAGTCTTCAAAATAAATTTCTTTCACTGTTGCTCTTGTCTAGGCATGCTTGTGAGCAACCCAAGATAAATATACTAAATGAACTCAGATAACCAGCACCAAGCTAATATGCCCTTTGTGCAAGTCATCAGTATTTATGCTTGCATTCTCCTGTACCACTCCCTTTAATGAGGTAGAAGGGGGCTCCTGACTCACGGACTCCAAATCTAATAAGCATGGGGTCATAATCCTATTTACTTGGTGGGAATTGTTAAGATAATGGATGTCCTTTCTTTTGATTGTGTACTACTTTATTTATAGGAGATTTACTTTGCTAATTACATCTTATTCTAGCTAATGTGAAATCAGTTTTCACCCCAGACATCTGCATGTGACTGAAATGGTTGAAGTTGACCCAAATAATGTTAAGTGGCTGGCAGAACTAGCCAGGCAGTTAGTTATACTACAAGGGAGTGACAAGATACATACAACAGTTACATCTTGAGAATCCATGATGTGCTAAGAGCTGAGTCCTTCCTACAGTGCATCTCAGAGTGTTCAGTACATCCTGGGACTTTGGTTACAATACGGATACTCTCATCTCTCAAGACGGGAACAACTAGCTATCTGTCTCTTCCCTGACAGAGCTCCTTATTCATTTTATAACGCTCTACCAGTTATTATTATTATTACAATTATTCTATCAAATTATTTCAAGCAGTTATTTTAAAACAGTAGATAGTTTCTCATGTTATTACCAACAATAAACTCAGTCCTTTCTTTTTCTACCTCTCTCTACCCACCCCCCCACCCCACTTTGGTTTCCTAGTGACATCTACTTTCAGTTCAATAAGCTGTATCTTCATGTAGCTATTTAAAATAGAATTCCTCTTTGCTATCATCTTTCCTTCCAATCTTCAAGAGAAGAACAGTGTTGTGCTCAAATAAATTGGTCATGCTAACCTTAATGTTCTCCTCAGCTTAAGGAAACTTGAGACAGGTTTCTTCTTGACAGTAAGCCCTTGATCTCTCTGTTCTCAAAGCACTTTCTTTAGAAAACTTGAAACTATAAATTCTCTCTGCGTCCCTGTGAGATTTAAATCTTCTCCCAGTCTCTGCCCAGCTTTCTATATATATATTTCTCAGTGACCTGGTAATTATCTCTTTCAAATGTTATCATCAAGGAAGATAGGGTCCTTATCTCCCAGTATCTGGGAAAATAGGAACCTAACATTGATGAGCACCATTTAACAAAACCAGATGTTCTAATCCCAACCTTCTCTCCAATATCGGCCAGTATTTTTCTACTAGTTTGCCTTAGTACTGAAAAACCCTTTACCTTGTTTCAGTGAACTTGAGTTCAGTCTCTCTTACCTTACCTCAATAGTCATAAGTCAGTCTACCTTGTCTAACTCTGTCCGGCACAATTTTCCTATGATGACATCCATCCTCATTTTGTTGTGATAACTCAAGCCACTGAAGATAGAGAACAAAAGAACAGAGAAACACAAAGGAGTGTCTGGAATGAGCAGTGCTGCATAAGGTCAAAAATTTCTTCCCCAGGGCATTGCTGGAGTCAGCCTCGGGGATGTAAGTAGACCTTCCTCATTCAGCTTTTGGGCCTTATTTCCATCCCTCTGCTCCACAATCTCCACCTGAACATCTCACTGCTCAGCTCCACCTCCCCCCAATAGCCATTCTTTGTTATCCCAATATGAATTCAGATTTCCATACTAAGTGGGGGGTCACCAATCTTTACTAGGCCAAAAGGAAATATGGAGGTTTGGGAGTGTCAATTTTGCTTTGCATCCTGACTCTACCATTATAAAGAGGATGAACTTTAAGATGTGCTTTGATCTTTATAAGCCCCAGTTACACATTTTCCCAAAATGTAAATATTATTACTTAGATTTCATGATTACTCTGAGAGTAATGGAAAGTATGTAAAGCGAATCACTGAGCAGTTGAGGCCCTCAGAACAACGAAAATGCCGGATTACCTCGGTGCCGATCAGCGGAAAACCAAAGAGGAGGAGAAGGATGACAAGCCTATCCGAGCTCTGGATGAGGGGGATATTGCCTTGCTGAAAACTTACGGTCAAAGCACTTACTCTAGGCAGATAAAGCAGGTTGAAGATGACATTCAACAGCTTCTCAAGAAAATTAATGAGCTCACTGGTATTAAAGAGTCTGATACTGGCCTGGCCCCACCAGCACTCTGGGATTTGGCTGCAGATAAGCAAACACTGCAGAGTGAACAGCCTTTGCAGGTTGCAAGGTGTACGAAGATAATCAATGCTGACTCGGAGGACCCAAAGTACATTATCAATGTGAAGCAGTTTGCCAAGTTTGTGGTGGACCTCAGTGATCAGGTAGCACCTACCGACATTGAAGAAGGGATGAGAGTTGGGGTGGACAGAAATAAGTATCAGATTCACATTCCGCTGCCTCCCAAGATTGACCCAACAGTCACCATAATGCAGGTGGAAGAAAAACCTGATGTCACTTACAGTGATGTGGGTGGCTGTAAGGAACAGATTGAGAAACTTCGAGAAGTAGTTGAAACCCCATTACTTCATCCAGAAAGATTTGTTAACCTTGGCATTGAGCTTCCCAAGGGTGTGCTGCTCTTTGGTCCACCTGGTACAGGCAAGACCCTCTGTGCTTGGGCAGTTGCTAACAGGATTGATGCTTGCTTCATTCGAGTTATTGGATCTGAACTTGTACAGAAGTACGTCGGTGAGGGGGCTCGAATGGTTTGTGAGCTCTTTGAAATGGCCAGAACAAAAAAAGCTTGCCTCATCTTCTTTGATGAAATTGATGCTATTGGAGGGGCTCGTTTTGATGATGGTGCTGGAGGAGACAACGAAGTGCAGAGAACAATGCTGGAACTGATCAATCAGCTGGACGGTTTTGATCCTCGAGGTAACATTAAAGTGATGATGGCCACTAACAGACCAGACACCCTGGATCCAGCACTCATGAGGCCAGGGAGACTGGACAGAAAGATTGAATTCAGCTTACCTGATCTAGAGGGTCGGACTCACATTTTTAAGATTCATGCTCATTCAATGAGTGTCAAAAGAGGTATCAGATTTGAATTGTTAGTGCAACTGTGTCCAAATAGCACTAGTGCGAAGATTAGAAGCGTCTGCACAGAAGCCGGAATGTTTGCCATCAGAGCATGGCGAAAAATTGCTACCGAGAAGGATTTCTTGGAGGCTGTAAATAAGGTCAATTAAGTCTTACGCCAAATTCACTGCTACTCCCCGCTATATGACATACAACTGATCCTGAAGGCTTTCATGAAAACTTCCTTTCACTGGAATCCTAACTTTATTAAATAGCCTTGTTAATAACAAGGACACAAAGGACACACACAAAAATAAAGCATTTCAAATTGTAAAAAAAAAAAAAAGAAAGAAAAGAAAAGAAAGAAAGTATGTAAAGCAACTGATACACCCTGAAAAAAAAAAACCAAACAATTAAAACATAAGTATGGGACAAGCATTAGTTTTCCCTGCAGTGAAAACAGGTTGCTGAAAAGAAACAAAAAAGCATTGCAAAGTAGCAATAATTTCTAATTTTGATAGTTCAGATCTCAGCTATTAGAGTCCTACTGCTTCTTTGCAACCTTGACACTAATTTGCTGTGAAAACTTCTTATTTTTTGATGACTGATTTATGAGAGAAAATCTCTTGTGTGTATAAATAGGGATCAGTGAATATTAATAGCCATCCATGCAGGGCACATGGTGAAGTTAATTTCTTTTTGTGGCAGGTCCTGAGATTCTCCATTCTAAGAATCTCAGGGTGCTTTCAGATGAAAAGTAATAAAGAACAGTGGTTATGTTTCCAGATTCATTTTAGAAAGACAGCTCCAAGTGCCAGGGTTGTACAGTCAGTTAAGTGTCTGACACTTAGGTTCCAGGAGTTCAGCTAGATAGTTATCAAACCATTCCAAATACCTATAAACTCAACAGGAGATAGAAGAGGAGAAGAGAAGCAATTCTACGAACAGAAAATCAACCACTTTTTGGAAGGTAGGACTTGTGGAGAAGAGAATCCAAAGTGATGGGAAGATAGACTGCAGGGGGAGGGGCAAGCTCCTGATAAGCATTGGAGCAATGGAGCACAAAATCAGAACTTTCAGAAGTCTTCTCCACTGAGGGACGTCACTCCAGAGGCTAAGCAAGGGTGGAGCCCTCACAGGGACAGTGTCATCTCGGGGGGGGGGGGCACAGAAAGACTGGGGGGGTCTGAGTGTGGCAGAACTGCCAGTTATTGAGAGAGGAAGCTGACTATAGAGATGGAGTGGAGGAGTGAGCTCTCAGCTTGGGGTTACCGTAAACCATGATCCAAGGCACAGTCTAACCACTGCTCTTTGAGCAGGGACCCCACAAGTGGCAGATCTGGAAAGACCCCTTTTTTCCTCCTCTAGGAGGAACAGCGCAGGAATGTGTGGCTGGAATATGCTGCATTTGGAGACTCCCAAGGGGCAGTGCACCAAATATAGAAAGGCTCACAGGCTGGGTGAGCATGGAGCACGACCAGAGACCAGGGAGATGGGAGGGATTGACTGCTTTTCTCTGAAGGCACACTGAGGAGTGGGGCCCCGAGCTCTCAGCTTCTCTGGACCAGTGATTGGGTGGCTGCCATTCTCATTCTGATCCTCCAAAGCTCCTTGGAAAGTGATCACGAAACAAAAGCTACCGAGAGCTAACCCAAGCAGATTACTTAGTCTGGCCCCAGTCAAGAGTGGTGCAATTCCACCTCTGGCAAAGACATTTGAGAATCACTGCAACAGGCCCCTCCTGAATATCAGCAGGAACATCCTGCCAAGACCAAGTTCATTAATCAATGAGAACTGCAGAACTCCAGAGCTAGGGGAAAGCAACACATAGAATTCGTGACTTTTCCCCCATGATCCTTTAGTCTTGCAAAGGTAATTTTTTTTTTAATTTTAATTTTTTTCTTATTCTTTTTTTTAACTTTTCTTTTTCCTCTTTTAGTGTTTCTTAACTATTTTATCTTACCAATATCTTTTAAAAATCTTTTACAATTTTCATTGTTATGGTCATATTTTATCCTTTCATTGATTTTAACCTTATTTTTTGTATTCATATAGTTTTTTTTCTTTAAAATTTTGGTATACCATTTCTTCTAATAGACCAAAATATACCCTAAATCTATCACAGGGCTTTGTTCTAGTCTCCAGCATGAGCAAATACTCTCCACTTTCTTTTTCTTTCTTTTCCCAACCAACTTATATTATCAATTCTTTTTTAGAATTTTTTAAAATTTTCATCTTTACAGTCATATTCCATCCCTTAATTGTGTTTATCCTTATTTTTTGTATACATATAAGTTTTCTTTCTTTAAAATTGTGGAAATTTGTTTCTTCTAAGAGAACGAAAAACACGCAAAATCAAGTGGGTGGCTCTGTTCTATTCACCAGTCTAATATATATGTATATGTGTATATATGTGTATATATATATATATATATATACACACAAAATTTATATATATATATATATATATAAATTTAAAAAAAAATACCCCCTTTTTTTCTCCCTTCTTCTGATTTGGTTAGCATACATTTTTCTGGGGTCTTTGCCACCCTTTTAGTATTTTATCCTCTCGTACATATATTCTTATCTGAGTAAAATAATAAGGCAGAAAAACTCACCACAAAAAAAAAAAAAAAGAACAAAAGGCAGTACTGAAGGCTAGGGACATAATCAATACGGACATTGGTAATATGTCAGATCTAGAGTTCAAAATGGTGATTCTCAAGGTGCTAGCTGGGCTTGAAAAAGGCATGGAAGATAATAAGATTGGTAAACCCCTGGCAAGACTTATCCAAAAGAGAAAGGACCCAAATTAATAAAATCATGAATGAAAGAGGAGAGATCACAACCAATATTGAAGACATACAAACAATTATAAGAACATATTATGAGCAACTATATGCCAGCATATTTGACAATCTGGAAGAAATTGATGCATTCCTAGGGACATATAAACTCCCAAATCTGAACCAGGAAGAAATAGAAAACCTGAACAGACTCATAACCAGTAAGGATATTGAAGTAGTCATCAAAAATCTCCCAACAAACAAGAGCCCAGGGACAGACAGCTTCCCAAAGGAATTCTACCAAACAGTTGAAGAAGAATTAATACCTATTCTCCTGAAACTGTTCCAAAAAATAGAAATGGAAGGAAAATTTCCAAACTCCTTTTATGAGGCCAGCATTACCTTGATCCGAAAACCAGCAAAGACGCCATCACAAAGGAAAATTACAGACCAATATCCTTGATGAACATAGATGCAAAAATTCTCATCAAAATACTAGCCAATAGGATCCAACAGTACATTAAAAGGATTATTCTCCACAACCAAGTGGGATTCTTTCCTGGGCTGCAAGGTTGGTTCAACATCTGCAAATTACTCAGTGTGATACAATACGTTAATAAAAGAAAAAGAAGAACCATACGATACTCTCAATAGATACTAAAAAAGCATGACAAAGTACAGCATCCTCTCATAATTAAAACTCTTCAAAGTGTAGGCATAGAGGGTACATACCTCAATATCATAGAAGCCATCTATGAAAAACCCACAGTGAATATCATTTTCAATGGGGAAAAACAGAGAGCTTTTCCCACAAGGTCAGGAACATGACAGGGATGTCCATTATCACCACTGCTATTCAACATAGTACTAGAAGTTCTAGCCTCAGCAATCAGACAACAAAAAGAAATAGAAGTCATTCAGAGCAGAAAAGAAGTCAAACTCTCACTCTTTGCAGATGATATGATACTTTATGTGGAAAACCCAAAAGACTCCACTCCAAATATGCTAGAACTTGTACAGGAATTCAGTAAAGTGTCAGGGTATAAAATCAATGCACAGAAATCAGTTGCATTTCTACACACCAACAGCAAGATAGAAGAAAGAGGAATTAAGGGGTAGCACTTACAATTGCACCCAAAACCATAACATACCTAGGAATAAACCTAAACCAAAGTGGCAAAGAATCTGTACTCAGAAAACTATAAAACTCATGAAAGAAATTGAGGAAGATACAAAGAAATGGAAAAACTTTCCATGCTTATGTATTGGAAGAACAAATATTGTAAAAATGCCTATGCTACCTAAAGCAATCTACATGTTTAATCCAGTCCCTATCAAAATACCATCAATTTTTCCAAAGAAATGGAACAAATAATCCTAACATTTATATGGATCCAGAAAAGATCTCGAATAGCCAGAGGAATGTTGAAAGAGAAAGCGGAAGTTGGTGGCATCACAATTCCAGATTTCAAGCTCTATTACAAAACTGTCATTATCAAGACAGTATGATACTGGCACAAAAACAGACACATAAATCAATGGAACAGAATAGAGAGCACAGAAATAGACCCTCAACTCTATGGTCAACTAATCTTTGACAAAGCAGGAAAGAATGTCCAATGGAAAAAAGACAGCCTCTTCAACAAATGGTGTTGGGAAAACTGGACAGCCACATGCGGGAAAATGAAACTAGACCATTTTCTTACACCACACACAAAAATAGACTTGAAATGGATGAAAGACCTCAATGAGAGTCAGGAATCCATCAAAATCCTTGAGGAGAACACAGGCAGCAACCTCTTTGACTTCAGTAGCACCAACTTCTTCCTAGAATCATTGCCAAAGGCAAGGGGAGCAAGGGCAAAAATGAACTATTGGGACTTCACTGAGATCAAAAGCTTTTGCACAGTAAAGGAAGCAGTCAACAAAACCAAAAGATAACTGACAGAATGAGAGAGGATATTCACTAATGCAATCAAGAAATGGGCAGAGGACATGAACAGACATTTCTGCAAAGAAGACATCCAGATGGCCAACAGACACATGAAAAAGTGCTCCAAATCACTGGACATCAGGGAAATACAAATGAAAACCACAATGAGATACCTCACACCAGTCAGAAGGGCTAAAATGAACAATTTTAGAAAGGATAGATGTTGGCAAGGATTCGTAGAAAGGGTAACCCTCCTACACTGTTGGTGGGAATGCAAGGTCATACAGCCAGTCTGAAAGACAGAAAGAGGTTCCTCACAAAGTTGAAAATAGAGCTACCCTATGACACAGCAATCACACTACTGGGTATTTACCCTAAAGATACAAATGTAGTGATCCAAAGGGGCACATGCAACTGAATGTTTATAGCCAGCAATGTCCACAATAGCCAAACTATGGAAAGAACCTAGATGTCCATCAACAGATGAATGGATAAAGAAGATGTGGTATATTTATACAATGAATACTCTGCTGCCATCAAAAGAAATGAAATTATGCTGAGCGAAATAAGTCAATCACAGAAAGACAGTTATCATATGATCTCTCTGATATGAGGAATTTAAGAGGGAGGGTGGGGGGTTGTGGGGGGTGGGGAAGGGAAAAATGAAACAAGATGTGATTGGGAGGGAGACAAACCATAAGAGACTTTTAATCTTACAAAGCAAACTGAGGGTTGCTGGTGGGAGGGGGGTAGGGATAGGTTGGTTGCGTTATGGACATTGGGGAGGGCATGTGATATGGTGAGTACTGTGAAGTGTGTAAGCCTGATGATTCACAAAACCTGAACCCCTGAGGCAAATAATACATTATATGTTAAGAAAAGTAATTAAAAAAAAAAAAAAAGACTCTTTCCCTCTCCCACTACCCCTTCCCTATTCTCTATAATAAACAAAAAAATCTTAAAAAAAAAAAAAAAAGACAGACAACTCCTGTCAGCACATAGGAATTACAGAGCTTTTTTGGTGGGATCTTGGAAGTTTAATATTTTATTAGGGAGCTATTGCTATTGAGGGCATGGTAAGACGTCACTTCTCCCCCAAGGATAATTAGATGTATTAATAACAATTTTAAGAGCAGGGGTAATTCATTGGAAAAAATACCTACTATACCACTGTGATATTTTCATGCAGGGTTAAAAATGATGGCCTCAACATATATTTAGTGATTTGGAAATTTAAATATTTACTGTGTTGCCAAGATTCCTCTGAGATGAAGCCCCAGGAAATGACAAGAAGGGGATAAAATAGATATGTTGTATTTCCTTTAAAGAGTTAATCTTAGGGAAGCATGTAAGAGAATTCCCTAAAGCATATTGGTTATTATAGGGGATAAATAATCATATATGATATACCAGAGCTTTTTTCACTTCATCTCCAGAGTCCCATGTGTCCCCCATCATGTGGCCCTTAGAACATGACACAGAGTCACCTGCTCTCAGAGCCCAGATGCTCAGAGGATATAGTACGTACACCTAATGGACCCAGCTTTTAGGTAAACCACAGCCCAGGAACATTCTCTGCAGCTCTGGTGATTCCGGGTACCACAATAACATCTACATTGGATAAAAATTCACACACAAACTTTCAAAACCTCCAAATTAGGAAATAAAACCAGGTCTTTGCAGGGGTCAAAGTAAGATTGGCCTACCTCCTCTTTTTGTCCATGCTGGTATATGGAAATCAAATAATTGTCCAGACAGGCTTAAAGTGTGTCATGATTATATATACAAACAGTATATAACTTTCATGAATCCACAAACACATACCCTAGATTACAATGTAATTGTCCTATTCAAAAGATCATTTTAGAACTAATACGTGTTTTCTTCCAAGTTTTTATTTAAGTCCAGTTAGTTCATATACTGTGTAGTATTAGTTTCATATATAGAATTTAGTAAGTCATCACTTACATAAACACCCAGTGCTCATCACGAGTGCCTTGTTTTACCTCAGAAGTGTTATAACTGCAATGTAACATTTTAAAAACTACTAAGGTATGAAAAGAATGAATTATGGTTTACAATAATGCTGGGAGCTCTAAAGCTAAAACAAACAAAAATAAAAAACATAAATTCAAATGCCTCAGCCACAGGACCATTAAATAATATAATAACACATTCTCATAGATTTAAGATTTATATGCAAAATGAAGTGCTAACTAAATGCAAGGTATGTAATTAATAATGAGAATAATGATATAATAGTCATATCATAATTATTCAGGGACATTTTAACATAGTTGTTGAATACAACTACTATTCATAGATATTTTATTTTCAGAAAAATATGAAATTCTTGGAAATTATTTAAACTCCTCATAGATTAGACAGTAATTCCTTGAAATATGGCAAAATTCAGTCTCTGATCAGTATATAACTATATTAGCTCATGCAGCCAGTTTCACACTTGGGGGAAAAGATGTCCATGAAAATGATATAATGTTTTGATTATGATGTATTAAAGGGAGGCATTTAGGTCTTGGATCATGATGATAACCTTGTGTGGTCAAATGGAGTAGATAGAGGAAGGCAGTCCCGCTAGAATAAGAGGGAAAGAATCACTAAGTAAAACTAGATGTCATGAGTGGCAGAGGCTGCTTGATGCTCACCCAAACCCACTGTTTTATTTAAACTGGGTACAAAGCTAAACTGAATTTCCCAGACTAGGGAAATCCATTAGGTGGTACCATGTGACTGAGTTCTAGAGAATGAACGTGATCAGAAATTCTAGGCTTCATTTTTAGATCTGACTAATACAAATCTTCCCAAGATAACCTCCATGCTATTTCCCCATCCACTGGCCAGCTGTATATGAAAGTTGGACCCCAAAGGATAAGGAAGTTGTATAACAGACGGTTCTGGGTTCCTGAATCATCATAGCAGGAAGGCTGTCAGCTGACCAGAAATACACATTGTGGGCTATCACCGGAACACAAAAATATTTTTCTATTATTCTTGTGTCCTTTTCCAATTTGAGGTCCTTTCGACCTCAATTACCCAATGAGTCTGTTTCTGTGCTTGACCTTTCAGATCCCCTAACACACTGACAAGAAAGTGGATAGAGGCTTCTCAGAAACAAAAGGATGCCTACTGAACATCTGGTGCATATTTAACTAAATACCTTCATACTTAATACATTTTGTGCAGTGGTTTGGCCAATTTTGTCTTGATCATGATTTGGATTTATTCATGACCTTCCACCCTGCCTCACTCTCTCCACACTAAAAGCATTCTCTCTATTGATGTATTCATTTCCTAGGGCTGATGTAGCAAAGTGCCACAATGGTAGCTTATAGCAACAGAAATTTCTTATCTCATAGTTCTGGAGGCCAGAAGTTCAAAATTAAGGTATTGGCATGGTCATGCCACCTCTGAAAACTGTAAGGAAATCCTTCCTTGCCTCTTCCTAGTTTTTGGTGTTTTACTGGCAACCTTGGAAATCTCTTGACTCACAGATTTGTAAATCTGATCTCTGTCTTCATCATCATAATAATGTGTTGTTCTTGGCCTTCTGTCTTCACTTGGCCATCTTCTTACAAGGATACTGATCATATTAAATGAGGGCTCTCTGAGCTCCAGTAGAAGATAATATTGACTCACTATATTTACAATGACCCTTTAACCAAATAAGGTTACATTCTAATTTACTGCAGGCCAGACTTCACACACATCTGCTTTTGCAGGGAGCGAATTCACCGAGAACAATCAGTATTTTAAAGAATTACTTAAATAGAGGCTCCTGGGTGTCTCAGTCATTAAACATCTGCCTTCAGCTCAGTTCATGATCCCAGAATCCTGGGATCTAGCCCCACATCAGGCTCCCTGCTCCATGGGGAGCCTGCTTCTCCCTCTCCAACTCCCCCTGCTTGTGCTGTCTCTTTCACTGTGTCTCTCTCTGTCAAATTAATAAATAAAATCTTCAAAAAAAAAAAAAAGGAATTACTTAAATATATTCCATCTCTGTCACAATCTACCACTGGCTCTTCCCTTTCCCTACTTAATTTATTTTCATAGTTCAAAGCCCAATTCCAGATCTCCGTCATTCAGGCATCCTTCTCTAATCCTCTGATGTATGGTTTTCCCCTTTCTATGAAATCCTGGATCACTGAGAGTTCAAGCATTAAATCTTTAGCACCCCTTCCTAAGGTTGCTATTCATATCATGTCAGAATTAAAATAAAGAGGCAGAACCACCAGAAGCATGTATACCAACCAGAATCTACTGTCATCATTCTACATTAATTAGCCTGCAGACAAAGTTTGGGCAAAAGAGCTTAAATGCTTGAAGAAGACAGAGTAAGCTTTCTTAGAAGCATTGAAAGGCTGTGATAACAGAGCAAAGGGGAAAAACTAATTTAGCCAGAAACAATGGCCTCCCAGGGAGAAACTGCCCAATTAGAAGCCCCTCAATAAGGAAAAGGATACTTGGGGAAATGAAGCTCTACACTAATGGAAGACACTGAATCTAGGGGTTCCATAAACTCAAAGATCCTATCTAGACCATTGACACATATCTTTTCAGTAAGAGAGACAAGTATTTGTGAATATGCTCACCACCAGGCCTGCACATACTAGGGAGGGAATGCTTTCATAAGCATTGATTTTGCTCATACAAGCAGACATTACATATGATAAACAAAAGTATACACGATGTCCATTGTAACTAAAATGCATTTGAAAAGTCTCTCAAAGTCCGAAAAGTATATAAAACTCTGGAAAAAAAAAAGCTAAATGTGTCACCCTTGTAATACTAGCATGTAACCTTGCTGAAGCTCACTCTTAAGCATTTGCTATTCCTTATCAGTATAAATTCCATTTACATAGTTAATGAGGAATTTCTGAGCCTAAGTTAGGACCAAAGGGAAAAATTAAAATTATAGGTTAAAAAGGTTATTTTCCCCTATGTTTTTAAGGCAGCTAATCCCCAAACTTGACCCATCAAGGAACCATGCCTTCCAATAGCTATACTCTTGTGTAATTTCCTTTGCTTAAAATTTGGCCAGCCCTATAACTTTCATTTGTCCAATTATACAGGGCAATAAAGGCACCTTGTGACTTCCAAGACTGGGTCATAAGACTTTTCATCTGGTGTCTTGGTTTTTTTGAAACACTTTCTTATAGTCTCTAAGTTAAAAATATAAATACCTTGAGACCACCAACCTCTGAGAAAGCTCGCACTAGTCACATAAAGATGTCACATGGAGAAAGAGATGACCGACTAGCCAAAATTTGCTCCACCTTTTATAACTGAGATGCCAGACATGCGAGTGAAGAGGCTGTCTTGGTCTTCAAACCATCACAATTTTCAGATAACTCTATTTGCATCTGCTACATTCTCTATGACAAGTCTGAATTGCCTTGCTGATCGCAGATATCCCATGGTTGATAAATTATGTAACATCTTCCTAAGGTTCTTATTCCCTAAAATGGAAATAATGATAGCACCTACTCTTATCTTATTTGAATGTAATTGTTAATAATAAATACCACCTTTAAAAAGAAAAGAAACAACAACAAAAAAAGAGTGAAACCGGGGCACCTGGATGGCTCGGTGGGTTAAAGCCTCTGCCTTCAGCTCAGGTCACGATCCCAGAGTCCTGAGATCGAGCCCCGCATCGGGCTCTCTGCTCGGCAGGGAGCCTGCTTCCTCCTCTCCCTCTGCCTGCCTCTCTGCCTACTTATGATTTCTGTCTGTCAGGTAAATAAATAAAGTTTTTTTTTTTTTTTTTTTTTTTTTTTTTAAAGAGTGAAACCAAAGATCTAAAAGACTTTTATCACTTCTTTACTGAAAAGTCCCAACACCGAATAAATCCCTTCTGTGGTTAAATATGTTTGCAAAAGGAGCTACTTATTTTTTCTCTGAACGTCATTGAAAATATCATAAAGGAGAAAAATGTAAATTTGAAAAACAAACAAGGAGCAGCTTCCTTCTATGAGACTGTGCCCCAGACATCATCAGTGGAGTGACAGTCTTCTTTTGGTAAATTTCCTGTGTGTGTGCACATTTACATATGAATGCTTGTATGCATGTATTTACAGAAAACTAATTTTCCCAGAAAGAGGGAAATACAGAGGATTCTGGAGAGTTTGAAGTTGAATCCTTCTGTCTGTGGAAGGCAAAGACAATAATGCAGGGTCATGTAGGGAGAGCTAAGGTGGTAGCTGAAAGGGCCTGCCCCTCCCAGAGGAACTCGCTTGTGGACCCCGGTTGTAGGGGTGGGGCAGGCCAGGTGGAGATGTCCAATCGGTGCGGCAGGTGTATATCCATTACGGTGAATTGAGATCCGATTGGCCTTGTAAGAGCTATAACCGCCCCGAGCTGCCCCACCACGGGGCGGTCCCTGCGTTGGCAGTCTCCAGCCTCCGGCAGTCCCACCTCTGGCGGCCCTGATACGCTGCCTCCAGCCTCCAGCCGCCTGCAGCTTCCAGCGGCCCCACCTTCAGCAGCCTGGAGCTGCAGCCTCCGGCAGTTGTGCTGATGATGGTCCCGAGACACCAGTGGTCCAGTGGTCGGCGGTCCCCACGCCTGCAGCCCCTAGATGTCAACGGTGCCGAGACACCAGCGGTCCAGCAGTCCAGCGGCCTAGCAGTCAGCAGTCCTGATGCCTGCAGCCCCTAGATGCCAGCAGTCCCGAGTCGCCAGTGGCCCTGAGATGCCAATGGCTCCTAGCCGCCAGCAGCCTCGTCACAAAATGCCTCGCCACCCCCAGCCACGAGCGGCCTTGTCTGCAGCGGTGGCTTCCTCTGGGTGGCAACCTTGTCAGAGTGGCATCGTGGGGAGCAGAGTCTGTGTCATCCGGGTTGTCCTCCTTGTCATCGTCGCTGTCATCATTGCCTCTTTGTCGTCAGGAGCAACCTCGTCCGGGAAGCGGTCTTGTCCAGAATGTCCTCTTCTTGGGAGTGGCCTCTTCTTGGGAGCAGGTCTGATCATGGAGCGGCCTCATCTGCGGAGCAGCCTCATCTAGAGCAGCCTCGTCTGGAGCGGCCTTCTTGGGAGTGACCTTGTTGGGAACATCGTCCTCGCCTTTTCGTAAGAGATAGCCCTGACCGGTCAGTTTGATTCTTGATGCTTGGCATGATATAAAGTTTTGTTTGACCTTCACTTTGTATCAGTCTCGTTCCTTTGATCACGGACCCTAACAGTAGCAACAGAGAATAATGAAAGTTAACAACTAATGTAAGGCAGTATGACAGCATATTTACTCACATCTGTAAGCAGGAACACTTCAGCCCTAGCCTGGGGCTTCTGTTATCACTAATCACTAGAAGTAGGCAGTTAGCTCTAAAGGTAGCTCCTCTTACTATTTTGTGCCTAGACTATAGTGTAATGGGAAAACTACTTAGTTTTAAAGACAGCTCTTCTCACTTTTGGGCACTAGAGTACACCATATAGAATTACTACACTTTGTTGTTGAGTTTGTGCTTCCCATAAACTTAAAATAATGGGACACTCTTCACTTACCCATAGTAGGATAACACAGCAGCCACACACTACAGAATACATAAGGCAGTTGTACAATTCATTACGTTTATCAGGATAGTTTTGAAAATAAAACAGGATGTTGTTAATGCTTTATCCAGAAGAAAAATTTCAGAAAACTAGGACTATTCACTGCAAAAGGGTCTTAAGGCTACTTAAGGATAAGACATGGGGCTGAATGAATGAACGTACAGGAAGAAACAGCTATGTCCTTTCCATTGGTTAAACATCTTCTTGGGTGATATAATAAGGATAATAAAAGCACAACACTCAATATTACTCAATACTATGGGGGAGAACTATCTGGCAAGAGTCTTCTAGCAATCTATATAGAAAAGTATTACATTCACATGATAAAGGAAACTGAAGTGAAGCAAAATATTCTTTTTCCACAAGAGAGATAGATGAACTCCAATTTACAAGATCTTTAGGTATCTACAATATAGTGTACTCTAATATGATATGATACTAGTCTACTATCAAAACAACTCCTCTGGGGCGCCTGGGTGGCTCATTGGGTTTAACATCTGCTTTTGGCTCAGGTCATGATCCCAGGGTCCTGGGATGGAGCCCCGCATCAGGCTCTGCTCTGCAGTGAGCCTGCTCCCTTCCTCTCTTTTTACCTACCTCTCTGTCTACTTGTGATCTCTGTCTGACAAATAAATAATAAATAAAATCTTTAAAAACAAAACAAAAAAAAACAACAATAACAAAACAAAACAAAAACAACAAAAAAACCATAACTCCTCTGACATTGCAGGCAGGTACAAACTGAGCCAAGAGTACTAAGTAGGGATGCCTTGTCTCTTCTCTTCTGCAGGAGAGCTGGATACTAGGAGTGGTCCATGATTCTAGTAACAACCTAGTCACTGTGAATATCCCAGAGTACCACTATCTAGGCCCTACTGGAGACACATTCTATGCTTCAGGAAAACAATCAACTCTGCATGATAGTAAAGAACAAGAATTAGACAAATTCTCCTAGACCTTTGGAGATCTTAAATGGGCCCACATATGCATGGATGAACATGCTCCTCAGTTCTCTTCCCTTATAACTTTTATGATAAACTGTGAATTAAAGACCAAATACATGTACAATTCAGGTCTCGGCTTAATATAGCCTGCTTATTAGAATTTTTCTATATTTAATGTTTTACTATATATTAACATGGTTTAAACATTAGAAAAATATGTCCATGCAAATTTTAAAACGATACAGGAAAAATACAATTCAGTATTTCACTTGTCATTTACATAACTTACACCTACTCATTCATTTAGATAACCACTCTTTTGTTTTTTTTAACCTTCTTAGGTTTTTTTTTCTATTTCCTATACAAATGCATCCAAATATGAGTAATATTATATCTGAAACTAAGATTACATATAATGTATTTATTCTGTTTATTTTTCTGCAGATATATATTTTATGGTGTTTTATTATGTTCATGGGAAGTATCTTTTTTTTTTTTTATTTTACAGATGTTTGCCACTCTACAAATAGATTTTCCATGATTTATTTAGCTGGTCATCTCCTAATGGATACCTGCTTTAATTCAGTGGCTGTTATGAGTAATGCTGCCATGACAATCTTTTTATATATATGTATGTCATTTCACACAGTGCAACTAAATCTAGAATATGAATTTCCAGGAACAAATTGCTGTGACACACTTAGTTGTAGTTCTAAGTTTGAAAAGCAAATTATTGGAAATTTGAAATAAGGAATTAATTTTTCAAAAAGGTATCCATGACAGGTTGATCTGGGTTGAACTTACTAGGTAGCATTTCTCTCTTAATTCCAAGGGAAATAAAATGATGCCTTCTTTTCAATGTCTTTCCCCAAACTCAGGTATGGAAGTTATTTTTTCTTACCAATTAGGATATTCTGGTACTAGATTAGTATACCCAGAACTTCACTTCTCTACTCAGACATCTTCGAGGCATCTCTACTGGCCATAGTTTGAAATTTAGGTTATTTACTAATGACTCAAATAGCTGTTTTCATGGCTCCTATGCACAAATCCATACTTGTGTACTGGTCTACATCAAGATTTGTGCTCTTCTGTCTGTGGTCCTCTTTTCATACAATTTACCTCAAATATTGCTTTCAAAATCTAAGTCACTAAAATTGTACATATCTTTCAAGGTCCTACGTACTCAAATGCCTCCTCTTCTATGGACTGTTCTCAGATCTCTTTTTACATCTAATTTTCAACTCTTACAGAGACCCTCATGCCCTCCCCTCATTGTGTCCTCACTCCTGTTGCATGGTTTGGCACCTCCATGTTCTCTCTCCCTGAAGACCACAAGGCTTTCTAAAGCAGAAGCCATGTCTTATCTTTCTGTCTCCTTCCATCCAACTAGCAGAAAACCTTATACATGCTCAGTACTTAAAAATGTTTGTGGTAATTCTTGTCAATTCCCTAAAGCTCTTGGCTGTGATTTTCTTGCTCTTTGCTCTGAGGAACTGTGACAGCAGGTCTTTTCATGGTAATTTCCTGAGACTACTTCTTGATTTCTGAATGGCTCTTGCTCCCTATAGCTCTTTCAAAAGACTCTTAGTCTCCTCCAAATCTGGACAGCTACATACATTCTATTTTCTTCTTTTTTGAAAGCTCCTCACAGGCGAGCATACTGAGATTCCTGTAATGGGTATCGTGCTGTCCAGTTTAGAAATGCAGCTGAGGAGGACACTGTTCCAAATGTCAGAGAATTCAAATCACTGGTTTAAGCAAAAAACTCAAATCATTGGTTTAAACAAAAAGAAAAGGGGGAAAAAAGAGAAAGAAATGCAATGACTTCTCTACAAAATCATTTCTGGAGAAGAATTCCAGCTCTAAACATGATCCACAGGCTCAAGGAATATCATCCGATTCCCCTATGTGTTATTTCTCCTGCCTCTGTTTTCCTGTGTGTTGGCTTCACCTAGGTGGGTCTCTCTACATGACAGCTCTGGTGGCTTAAGGCTTAGGACATTTTCTTTGAGTTTAGCAGAAAGGAAAAGAGAAGTCTTATTTTTCACAGTATGTCTAGAATGTGCTGATTTGGATCAAGGATTATTCCTGAACAGTTGAGATCATTCCTGAGCCAAAACACAATGACAGACGAGCGAAGAGATAATTTCCAAAGAGAAAATCAAGCTGCTTTCACCAGAAATGGGGATGAATATTCTGTAGACCCAAACTAGAAATCACTGCAAATCATAAATTTATTTTTTTGGAGAATTGAGTCTATAGCTTTCATTAGATTTTCCTTGTGATTTAATTTCCTTAAAATGGTTAAGACCAGATATAAACCAATGGTTCTGTAAAAACTCTGAAGACAGGTGTAAATGATGGAAATGTGGAAATTTAAATAAAATGTCTCAGATTATCATTTGTAACAACCCATTAAGGGATTTCAATGTATGAATTTATTAAAATTTGAATATTACATCTGTAGTAAGACAGAATCTACTACACATCTCAAGAATTCTTTATAATTAACATTTTCACATGTCTACTCCACAGAAACTCCAGGAGGATGGAGATGATGTCTTTCCTATTCAAGTATTTGGTAATTTTTTTTTTTTTTTTTTTTTTAGTGGCATGGTGTTTTAAAGAATATTTCAAAAATGGGTTAAATATATAAGACATGATATAATAGGGCTAAAAACAAAAAAGAAAATCAGAATTTTATTGGTTTTTATTCCTTGGGCTTTAATTAATGGAAAAGCAAACCACTTACCAACAGTTTCTTAGAAGATCTAGATTATAATCTCATCTTTCCTGTTAACTAAGAGTATAATTTCCAGTAATTATTAATTTTGCTGAAACCCAATTTTTTTTGTAAAATATGGACTATGATGGAGAATACCTAACTTTACAGAATTAAAAACACTGCAGAATTAAAAATGTGATTTAGATATATGGTTAGTATATCACTTGAAATACAATTTTATAGGTCAAAATTTGAATATAAAATGATTACTCTAAAGGTTTAGAACATGCACAAGGAGTCTGACTCTTGAGACTATCCATTTTATTCTTTCCCCCTTTTAGTTCTCTTTCCCCCTTCATGCATTCAGTGTTACTGGGCACTTGTTTTCTATATTTCAACCCTGAGGGTTTTAAAATTTAGTTAGTTCCCTCTATATCCCTGCCTTGAATTAGTCTCCCTACTTTGGTTCAATAGTATTCGTCTTTTGGTATTATTCAATATCTAGCTATCAGTCAAGTACCATTAATTTACTGCAAAGAGTGGCTATAAAATTTTCTTTACTGATCTTAAATGCACAGCCCATGACACATGATATAAATTATAGGAAACTATGTGCTGTGTATCTTTATCTAAAGAAGAGAGCTTGGGGAAAATAGGAGAGCAAAACAGGCATTGGAGAGGAATATTCCCCCACTAACCTCTCCTTCCTTGTTTCTTTATTCCTCCATGAATGATTGATCTGGTGCTACTTACTTTCCCAGAAGACTTTCTTGCTTCCAACCATTCATCATTCTTATCCTTACCAAATTGACTTTTATGAAGTATAATGCCTAAAAATCAGTCTTTCTTTCATATGTAACTTTATCTATCTCTGTCCTTTTAAATTTGCAAAATCTGCAGCTCTCACCAGCTTGTTGATTGGTTTAAGGTCATTAATAAAACAATAATAAAATAAAAAGTCCTCAGGCGTAAACACAATAAAAGAAAATAGATGATTGTTGCAACTCATTTTAAATATATTATTCCAGTATTCTGATTTTTAAATCTACCTTAAGGAAAAGGTGGTAGCTTCAGTATAATTTTATTTTTAAATGTTTTTCCCTTATATTTTAAAATTATTACCTTTATATTTCAGATACTCCAATATTTTTCTCACATCCTTCTCAGATTTGAATCGGGTTTACTTGAATATCGTCCAGTTACTTTTATGAACATCCACCACTGATGTAAAGTAAATGACATAATTTATTGACTACACAAAACACAGCACTGGAAAACCTGCTTCTCTGCTAAAATATTAGTTATGTATGCAAAATTATTTATTTACTTCATATAATATCTTAGATGTACAACAAAAGAATTAAGAGGTTTCTAACCTTATCAACCTGGCTTCAAATCTCACAGCTACCATTTTATAATGGTAAAAGCCTTTTTACCTTTGGACAAGGCTGTTTCCTCATCTCTATAAATGAAACTACTATCTATAACTAGTGTTCTAGTAAAAATATGAGACAGGACTTCCAGTATATTTAGTCATGAAAAGAAGGTATACCAAGTTCTCAGTAAATAACAGTGTGTAAAATTTTGTTCTTATTATACTCTTTGTATATGCCTTTTGTCTTTCTATGCAAAGGAAATTTCTATTGTTTTCCATGGCAACTAAACCAAAGGCATAGAGAAGCCTACATTTTTTCCATATAAGATATAGTAATAAGCTGGTAACCTGGTCTTTTTCAGAGTAAGCCCCTTCTAGTATGCAGTCTAAAACAGCTACTCTTTATCAACTTTGGGTAACTGCCAGAGTCAGTTTTACATAAACCCTTACCCAGACCATTATGGAGTAACAAGGACTGGGTATATCCTTGACCTGTAACTATCAGGAAAAAAAAAAAAAAGGCATATCAATTGGAAATAAAATATTAAAACTTATTTTCTTATGGCATAATTATGTGCAAAAATCTGATTGAATCTACATGAAAACTAATAAAATTAGAGTTTGGGATAAATTGTGGCTCCACTCAAATTTGTATGTTGAAGTCCTATCCCTAAGACCTCAAATTTGACTGTATTTGAAAATAGGGAATTCAAGAGGTGGTGTAATTAAAAGGATGAGCCCTCAGAATGGACCCTAATCCAATCTGACTGGTGTTTTTATTAGCGAAAATGTTGATGCACAGATGGGCACTAGAGATTTGAGAACACAGAGTGAATGTAACTATGTACAAGCCTAGGAGGGAGACAAAAGAAACACCTTGGTCTTGGAATTCTAACCTTCAGAGCTCTGACAAAATAAATTTCTTTAAGTTACTTAGTCTCTGATGTTCTGTTGTGACACTCTCACCTACTTATGAATTGAATTTAAGAAGGTTTTAGCCTAAAAGATCAATATACAAAAGTAAGTTGTATTCTATATGTAAGCAAGGAACAATCAGAAAATGAAATTTAAAATAATGCCATAGATAGTTATCTTCAACAATATGATAAATTTTTGGATAAACCTGACAAAATACATGAAAAACTTCTAAACAAATCTGTAAATCATTGTTGAAAGGAGTAAAGAAGATGTATGTGAACAGAGAAATATACCTTGTAAGTGGGTTAGAAGACTTAATATTTTTAGGATGTCCTCTTCCCAAATTTATCTACATAGTAAATGCAATTCTACTCAGAATTTTGTTCAGCATTTTTCCTAGAAATAGACAAGCTGATTAAAAAATTCATATGGAAAACCAGAGGACTTAGTACAGGCAAAATACTTGTTAAGACAAGTATTTTGCTCCAAGGCAAGCTTATTTTGTTTATAAGGGTTGTTGTAAAGTTACGGAAACCAAGAGAATGAAGTACTGGTGTCAAGACATGGAAGCAGATCCATGGAAAAGAATAGGGTGTCCTGAAATCGATCCACACGTATATACATAACTGATTTTTTTTTTTTTATAAAGGTACAAAGGCAATTCAGTAAGGGGGGGGGGAAGCATAGTATTTTCAAAAAAATGGTAATAAAATGACTGGATGTCTAAATGCCAAGATGTGAATATCTGTGGGGATGCACATGGCCTGGATAGATAAAATCTGACTTACGTATGCCTCCCTGTATGAGGCTAATTGAAAAGCAAAGGAGGAGTGCCCAGAATGTTGGGCCTCTTTTGAAGTTTCTAGGCTGAAAGCAGCTAGATTCTAACTGCAGCTCAAGGTTCTTATCTATGGAGCAAATGTTTAAACTTTTAAGAAAACAGGCACCTGTGGTGATCACGTACCTCAAAAACTCTTGCGTTACATGCACGTCATGAGTGCGGATTTCCCCATCACACCCTACCCCGTATGTGATTGTCCTGATTATTAAAGCTACACGTTCCTTCTTATTTTGCTTTTACACTTGCTATAGTGATAAAACCCACAATAAAATCAGAGACAAACCTTGGCTCTGGGCCTTTCACCCCTAGAATGTCTGGCCCCCAAACCCTTTCTCCTACTAAGGTGTCTTGAGTAATCTTTCCATTTGCCATCTCAGGGTTTTATGGCCAAACATGACAAATTTCAATCCATCCCTCACAACATATATAAAAGTCATCTCAACATTGACTATAGTTTCAAAATTCTACAAGAATATATGAAATATTTGTGACCTTGGATTGGGCAAATCTTTCTTACATCTGATATAAAAATTGTTATCCATAAGAGAAAAAAATTTGATAAATTGGTCCTTATCAAATTAATAGCTTCTATTTTTCAAAATACACTGTTAGGAAAACAAAAAAAGTCAAGCTATTGACTTGAATAAAATATTTACAAAGCATATACCTGATAAATGATTCATATCCAAAATATTTAAAGATATCTCAGGATGCCTGGGTGGCTCAGTCAGTTAAAGCATCTGACTCTTGATTTTGGCTCAGGTGTGTGGGATAGAGCCCTACATTGGGCTCCTTGCTCAGTGTGGAGTCTGCTTGTCCCTCTCTCTCTGCTCCTCACCCTTCTCATGCTCACTCTCTAATACATAAATAAAATCTTAAAGAATTCTCAAAAATGGATAACAAGCAAAAAAACTCCATATGTAATTGGATGAATATATTGAGGACACATTTCACTGTAGATGTTATATCCTGTGCAAATAGTCATATGAAAAGATACACATTATCATTACTCATCAGAGAAATTCAGATTGTAATTACACTATATCCCTCAACATGGTATAATGGTATTATGTAATGGTATCATCACATGATATAACACTTACTATAATGGTGGAAATTTTAAAAAGATAATTATAACAAATGTTGGCAAGGAATTACAGCAACTGGAACACTCACACCACTGTTGCACGAGGCAAAATGGTATGATCATTTAAGAAAATCACTAGAATTTTTTTAAAGGTAAATATACTTTTAAAATACGGTCCAGGCATTCAGCCCCTCAGTATTCATTTGCCCAATGAAAGAGAAAGTCTATATAAAATCTTGTAAGGCATATTTATAGAAATTTTAATTATAATAATAAAAAACTGGAAATAATACAAACAACTACTGTAAAAGAATAAAGAAAATCATGATATATTTTTACAGTGGAAAAAATTGGATACTAGTTAGCAACAAACAGGAAAGAACTATCGATATACCAACAACATAGATGAATCCCAAAATCATTTTGTTGCATTTTAGACACCAGGAAAAAGGAGTACATACTTTATTACTCCATTTACATAGAAGTCTAGAAAATGCAAACTAATCTACAGTGAGAGGGATGAGGGAGTAAGAGGGAGATATTTTATAGGGGAACCAAAGGTTCAAGTATTATTGTCATGGTGTGTATATGTGTATGGGGGAGTGGGGAGGGGACAAGGTGGTACTACACCAGCTGGATGTTGTATTATTTAACTCAGTTCAGACACTATCTGCCTGGAGATAGCATCAGGAGACCCCACAGGTTATGGGGTCAATCCTATAGGACTGCCACTGTCACCATGCCCCTCCCAATACTTCATTCAGATACCAAAAGCAAATACAAGTTGTTAAATGACTCCTGATCAACTGGCTAAAAATAAGAAGTTCCCAAAACATCCTGCTTGGGTTTGATTAATTTGGTAGAGTGGCTCACGGAACACAGGGAACCTGTTTAGTCACTAGATTATAACACAGGAACAGCCAGATGGAAGAGATGTATTGAGCAATATATAAGGCAAGGACACAGAGCAACCATGCTTTCTTTGAAAATGTCACTCTCCCCAAATTTCTATGTTTTTGTGAACCCAGCATCTGTACAATCCTGTCCTTTTTGGTTTTTATGGAGGGTACAATTACACACATATATTTAAACTAATGAATATTTACTATCTTGTTCACACTGATGATCTCTGGGTTTGTACATTTATCAAACTTATCCACTTGCACATCTTAAATATATGTATTTTATTATATGTCATTTTTATTTTAATAAAGCCAATAAAAATGAAAGTGAAATGAACTTTTCAGAAATAGAAATGCTGAAAGAATTAATCAACAGAACTATACTACAAGAAGTATAGTACAATGAATCTAATCTATCTAGGAAAAGATCCCATAGCATTTAGAATTCTCACTTGTAGTGATATTTTCTTTTCTTTTCCTTTTTTTAAAGATTTTATTTATTTATTTGACAGAGAGCGAGAGAGGGAACATAAGCAGGGGGAGTGGTAGAGAGAGAAGCAGGCTCCCCGCTGGTCAAGGAGCCTGACTCAGGGCTTGATCCCAGAACCCTAGGATCATGACCTGAGCTGAAGGCAGATGCCTAATGACTGAGCCACACAGGCACCCCAGTAGTGATATTTTCTTACATAGAAAAAAGGAGAATAAATGTCTCCAAAAGCAGTTTTATAGACACCATCAACCAACTTATTCCAAAACAGCTTAAAGATAGTCTTGAGAATCAAAGGGAAATCTAACATTTTTTATTTATTTAATGACTGCAGGTAGGCTGAGATATGAGTGAGGATGTAATTAGTCTGGCCCTATACCAGGTAGGAAGAAGCCTTGCCTGAATGTGTAGAAAATGATAGACTGACCCTTATAATAGATAGCATTTCACAGAAGTCTAAACAGGGCAAATAGAAGAGTTCCAGGCATGTTCCTATATTCATGGAGATCTACCTACAAGTGCCATCAGGATCCCAGGAAAAAGGACCTTCTCCAGTGTAGATGCACAGAATCACTATTGCTCTGGGAAAACAGTCCATTTACAACAAGAAACTAGACAGTTGTGAATGATGTAGGGAGAAAATTAGTCTTTGCAGGAAAAGTCATTAGCAGGGTCAGGGCAGATAGACTGTTGCGGATCTTGCAAAGTAGGACAGAATTCAGAAACTTAGTCTGGGAAATTAGGTGAGTTCAAAGAAGCCAACACAAAAATATTCAATATTATGGACAAAATGGAGAGGGAGATTGAAAAGGTTGTCATATTATGAGTTCTTTTATATCCAGACCACATATAAGACACAATCAGTTCAAGAGTCATTAGGGACCCATGAACAGGTGTACTAAAACTGCTAACTAAATTCTAGCTGCTTAGAAAGGGCTCAGAAATGAGTTAGGGCTAAGCAGAAGGCAGAATGCTTCACTCATGTCAATTGAAAGGGTCCAATTCAATATTCTTTTTGACCAAGTAGATTAAGTCAGTGGAGCTAACCTCAGTCCATCCTCAGTACCTCCTATGTGTCAGACACATGATTCTATGATTTAATTCCCCAACAAATTCTAAGCCATAGACACCATTATAATATACATTGAATGAGAAAACTGAAGAGAGGGAGGTAGTTAGAGAAGTAGACTATCCAAGGTCACAAAACTAAGACAATAATCCTAGAGCCTGCGTATTTAGTCACTATATTATGGTAACCTGTCTATTTGTTGGAACACCTTTGGTGGCAGAGAAACATATCAACTCACTAATCTTAAGGCACAGCCATTCCTCAAACTACCGATTATTTAAAACCAGGATGTCTTTTTCCCTCAAATCCAAGAGAAAAAGGGAGAGCGAGAGAGTGGGAGAATGAGTACTCAAGGTTTGTAAATACGAAATACTCTTTTTTCCTTTGTATATAGACAATTCCATTGATGCACTAGACATGTTTCCTTAGGTACTGAAATTCAATAAGGACCAAAGGAAAGGAAAAAAACAAAACTTTTGTCTTCAGCACATGAGATTATTTTCTCCTCATGCTATAAGAGAAAAAAGTCATAACAGGGGTAAGAAAGTGGAAAAGTGAAAAAAAGGTGAAGAATATTATCATTTGAAATCAACAGTGGTTTATCAAATTATACTAAATTGAATTTATTTTGTCTACTTTGAAATGCACCACCAACATCTTAACTACTGAAATCAGTGTAATGGTGTGGTGATACTGTGATGAGATGTACATTTTATCCAAAATAAGATTTCCAGGTACAAAATTTTTGTTTAATTTTATTATGGATTCTTTTATTATATTTCAAGTGAATCAGAGCTTGATAAATTATTTAGTGAAAACTAGATATGAATCCAGTACCCTCTGCATGCAAAACAAATTTGATTCAAGTAAATGTATTTTTGACAAATGACTTGTGCTTGCATGATTTATCAATGTAATGTAGAATGCCCCTAAAGCAGCATGGCATCAGGTTTGTTTTGCATTTGGTCCTTCCATGGTAGTCTGAGAAAAGAGTGGCAGAAAATATAGTTCATTTCCGTGGAGAAGATACGAAAAAGTGTTTGTGTTAAATTGACAGTGTGTCTCAAACAACAGAGAATAAAGCAAAAGCGATAAAGAAACAGTTTCCTTAAATCTACCATCATGGAAATTATCTTTGCTAAAAAAGATACATCATTAGAGCTAACTGAGCTTATTAAGCCATGACCCAGAGTGCTTCTTTGCTTGATAGACTTTAAAAGGCCACAGTCAGGTTAGAGTTAGAAGACACAAGCATAGCATTGACCAGAGTACAAAAGGTCCTCGTCTGGGGTTTGGAATCACACACACTCCTACCTCTGAAAAGTTAGTGGCTATTTACCAAGCAACACAATCAAGAGATACTTAGAATCACCAGGAAGGGATAATAGGGTAGGTTTAGGGAAAAAGAGTTCAGAAGTATTGAGAGTGTTTCAAAATCTGTTCAACATAGTGAAGATTTCAAACACCAGATTCAAAATGCTGAAAACACAACAGTTTGGGGGGAATTTTGACTAAGTATAGTTCTTGTTGCAGTTGAGGTGGGTTTTAAACATTCAGTTACATATGCTAAGTAGAAAGTAGACTGTACCAACCCAAGTTCATAAAAGTTGTAAACTGAGCACAGAATCCAAAGAGTTCCTTGAACTTAAACTCACTTGAGATTATACACACACACATACATTCATACATACATATATGTAGGTATGTATATGCATTTTCCAATATATGGGTTCCATATATGTATACATATATGTACATGTATATGTATATATCCATATACCGATGGAGATATATATATATATACACACACACACATATATACATTTATTCCATATATGTGTATGGAATAAACCCATACATTGATGGCCAACTGATATTTTATATATATATATATATATATATATATTTATATATATATAAATAATATAGATAATACATTAGGATTATATATCAAAAATATGTATATATCAAGTATATCACATGTATACCTATGTCTTATCCTTAAGCTACTATCACTATCATACTTCTTCAGATTTCTTGACTTAGTTTTGGTAGCTTTTACCCCTCCAGGAATTTGTCCATTTCATCTGATTAATAAAATGACACATAGCTAATTTCATGGCATAAAATTACAATATTCCCTTATAATAATTATGGTAAATTCAGTATTTATGCATCCTTTTTTCATTCCTGATTTCAACAAATAAAACCCTCTTTTTCTCTTTTTCAGCACAGTTAATGATTTGTCAATTTTGTCAACCTTTATAATAACCAGCTTTTTCTCTATTGTCTTCTATTCTTTATTCTATATTTCACAATTATTGTTTCCTATTTATGTTTGTTTTGGGTTTACTTTTTCCTTCTTTTTCTAGTATGTTAAGATTGGAGTTTAGCTTACTATATATATATATATATTTTTTTTTTTAAGACAGGCATTTATGGCTTTATATTTTCCTCTAAGCCCAAGTTTCACTGAATATTCTAAGTTTTAATACACTGTGTTTCTTTTTCATTTATCCCAAAATATTTTCTAAATTCTTTTGTGATTTCCTATTTAAACAACTGATTGTTTACAAGTATTAGTTTTAATTTCCACATATTTGTGAAATATCTAAATTTGTTTCCTTTTACTATTCTAGAATTTATTTAGGCTTATTTTATGGCCTAACATATCGTCCATTCTGGAGAATATTTCATGTGCACTTAAGAGGAATGTATTGTCTATTATCACTGAGTAGAGTGTTCTATAGGTATCTGTAAGGTTAATTTGCTTTGTAGAGTTAAGTGTACTGTTCCCTTGCTAATATTCCATTTAGTTCTAAAAAATACCTTCCAGTTTTTTTTTTTGTTTTGTTTTTGTTTTTTACCTTAAAACAATTTCTGCTAGCCTTGTTGCCCTCAACCCGCAAGGATGACAAAAAGCCTGGTTCGGTGTTAATGCTTCATCCCTCTGTTTATTTTGTCAACTTTGCCATCTTGTAACGGTGGGGACTTTCCCAGATGGAGGCAGTCCCCGACATCTCCCCCTTTTTTGTTTTATGGCAGAGATCGTGCCTGTCTTACCCGTCATCAGACACAAGATATCGATGATCTCTGTCCTGTCTTAGGTTGGTATGTTTCTCTACTGATCTTACCCATCTTTGACTACCAATCTAGCATGCTTAGCCATATCTGGGGAGATGTCCCAGCCTCTATTGACATAAAGGCTTGTACTATAGCTCGGCTCTGCTCTCACTGCCGTGTTCTCCATTGGCGAACTTTTCTGAATAGAAGCAGAATGCCAATAAGGAGGAGGACAAGAAGACCAATTGTGCCAGCCCATTGTTTGGTGAACTGGAACATGTTGCTGAATGTTTGAAATCAGCTAGTGAAGAACGGGGGGAAGATAAAGGAAGAATTAGTTAAAGGTAAAGGATAGGGCCAACCCTTCAGAATAGCCCATAATTCATGTGTTGCCATCGGAGGAATTAGGAATATCAGAGTCCCCCACGACAGTAGGAGGATCACGGCTTCCTCTGTCCTCATCCTCGTTCTCAGGGGCCTTTTGGACCAATCTCTCTGGAATCAAAATCGGCACTTCTTTGTCTTGTGGGAAAACACAAACGGAACCTCTGCTCCAGATTAATACAGGATCTGGACCTTTCCATTGTCCCGTAAGGATATCCTCCAAAGAACTAAGGGCTTGGGGGAAGAATCCATACGGGCTGAATGTCTTTGGCCTTTAGAAGGTCCTTTAGGGAACCCTCTAACCTCGACTTTGACAGTCCAGATCCCATAATTAGAATCCCAACCTAATGGCTGTTCCGCGTATACTTGCCGCTAAATCCCGGCTCTAAGGCCGCCCCACTTCTTATTGCGGACTTGTAAAATCCCGGCTCTAAGGCCGCCCTGCTTCTTATTGTGGACTCGCTAAATCCCAGCTCTAAGGCCGCCCACTTCTTATTGTACAAGTTTCCCACCACCTTTGTAAAATCCTGGCTCTAAGGCCGCCCCGCTTCTTATTGCAGACTCACTAAATCCCGGCTCTAAGGCCGCCCTGCTTCTTATTGCGGACTTGTACAAGTTTCCCACCACCTTTGTCGTGGTTTTACCCCACTTACCTGCGGACTTCTCCCTTGCAAGGTTTTTCTATTTTTCCCGGGTTTCAGCACCATCTGTCGCCCTCGACCCGTAAGGACGTAAGGACGACAAAAAGCCTGGTTCGGTGTTAATGCTTCATCGCTCCGTTTATTTCATCAACTTCGCCATCTTGTAATGGCGGGGACTTTCCTGGCCAGAGGTGGTCCCCGACAAGCCTGATATTTCTGATTTGCCTACTATCATTTTTAGCTGCCGACGACTATGCCATTGATTTTATTGTGAAGAGAGATGACAATGGTATTATAATAATGACAAATAGTATTAATATCAGTTGCTTTTTAAGTGTGCATTACAATATGCCAGTCTTTAAGAGCTTTCTTAAGGTAATGAAGAAGCCAAGGGAATATTGCAACTCTAAAACTTAGACCTTTCATAGCCCCTGATTCTTATAAGTAACTGCAAATATATATAGATAAATAGATACCTTAGAAGCCCTACAGAAGAGTTGGAGAAGTAATTATTGGAAATTAATTTTTTCTATGGTAATCACTTCTACACTAGAAATTAGGAAGGGTACAGAATTAGTATATATATGGTATTACATAATGTCAGCCCAATATCAATAAAACAACACATTTCAGGCACAGGAGATGGCTCTTTAGTTTATTTGTCCAAGAAAATAGACCTAATGCTTTTTAGATGTAATATAGGAGAGAACAGATTGTAGTTTTCAGGGATGATGGCCTAGAGATTGAGAGAAAAAAATAAATTAGTGGAGCTTAAAATTTCACATAGTCTTTCTGGCAAAATATATTATCTCTAATTTCAACTTAGAAAATGCCTCAAATGATCCAAAATAGATTTACAAAAGAAGTGGCATATTTTGCCTTGAATTTTTTAGTGTGCTTTTTTGTTGTTGTTGTTGTTGTTTGTTTGTTTTTACATAGCTGAGAAAATTGGACAGCTATGTATAGAAGAATGAAATTCAACCATTCTCTTACACCACACACAAAGATAAACTCAAAATGGATAAAAGGCCTCAACATTAGACAGGAATCTATCAAAATCCTAGAGGAGAACATAGGCAGTAACTTCTTTGACATCAGCCACAGCAACTTCTTTCAAGATATGTCTTCAAAGGCAAAGGAAACAAAAGTAAAAATGAACTTTTGGGACTTTATCAAAATAAAAAGCTTCTACACAGCAATGGAAATAGTCAACAAAACAAAGAGGCAAGCCATGGAATGGGAGAAGATATTCACAAATGACACTACAAAGGGCTGATATTCAAGATCTGTAAAGAACTCCTCAAACTCAACACACACAAAACAGATAATCACGTCAAAAAATGGGCAGAAGACATGAACAGACACTTGTCCAAAGAAGACATACAAATGGCTAGCAGACACGTGAAAAAATGTTCATCATCATTAGCCATCAGGGAGATTCGAATCAAAACCACAGTGAGATACCACCTTACACCAGTTAGAATGGCCAAATTAACAAGACAGTAAACAACAAGTGTTGGAGAGGATGTGGAGACAGGGGAACCCACTTACACGTTGGTGGGAATACAAGTTGGTGCAGTCCCTTTGGAAAACAGTTCCTTACTGGAGGTTCCTTAAGAAATTAAAATAGAACTACCCTATGACCCTGCAATTGCCCTACTGGGTATTTACCCCAAAGATACAGATGTAGTGAAAAGAGGGCCATCTGTATTCCAATGTTCATAGCAGTAATGGCCACATTTGCCAAACTGTGGAAAGAATCAAGATGCCCTTCAAGAGATGAATGGATAAAGAAAATATGGTCCATATATAAATGGAATATTGTGCCTCTATCAGAACGGATGAATACCCAACTTTTGTATCAACATGGACGGGACTGGAGAAGATTATGCTGAGTGAAATAAGTCAAGCAGAGAAAGTCAAGTATCATATGGTTTCGCTTGCTTGTGGAGCATAAGGACTAACATGGAGGACATTGGGAGATGTAGATGAGAAGTGAGTTGGGAGAAATCAGAGGTGGGGGGGCGAGGGACAAATCATGAGAGACTGTGGACTCTGAGAAACAAACTGAGAGTTTTGGAGGGGAGGGAGATGGGGGGTTGGATGAGCCTGGTGGTGGGTATTATGGAGGGCACATAATGCATGGACCACTGGGTATGGTGCATGAACCATGAATTTTGGAACACAGAAAAAAAATTAAGAAATAATAAATAAAGTCATTTTAAATAGAATGAAGTCTTGTTTCAGCATTGGGATAACAGTCCCATTTCTTATGGGATCTGTGATCCCATTCAAATATACAAGGCAGCCTAGCATAAAGGAATTTGTGCTACATGTAGGTTATGGATTGGATTAGAGCAATTAGAGCCATGATTTTCAACTCTGACTGAATCTCATGAATAATTTTGTGGAAATGCCAATAATCAGAAACTGAACCCAAAATTTTAGATTCAGTAGATACAGATTGGGGCCTTACTATTTTTACTTTTTTTAAATAAGAACCATGACTAATTCTGACAGTACTGTGTATTTAGAAACTTTGGACTAGATAATTTCAAAAGCCAAGCAGAAACTATTGGTAAAGTTCATGGACTTTAGTTTTATCTTTCTAAAGATCATTTGTATTTGTTTTTTATTTACTTGTAGATTTGTTTTACATAATTTTCCCTGGTTATAGATATGGGGCCTACCATGCCTTATTTGTATCATTCACCTCACATCCACTTATAGGAAAGCGCTTTCACTGAGTTCCAGCTTACATAGATGGTCTGTGGATATATAACATCTCTAAATAGGACTACCTCCTATCCTACCAAAAAACCCTGCCAAAGGTAGACATAGAATTTTCTTCTTGTTTGCCTTTTGTGATTTCTCTCCTTTTCTCTTTTTACTCTATCATTTGTCTGCTGCTTCCAGAGATTTTATCACCCACTTCATACCATGTTTCTCATTTCTGTCCATGGGAAGTTGTTTTAGCAAAACTTATGGCAGACAGGGCAACTGCAAATCTGAATAATAAACAATAAAGGACATTGCAAAAATAGTATAGATAAGATAATAAAACTTAACATGAAAATATAGATGAATATCTTCAAGACCATAGGGTAGACTAGTGGTTTCAGAAAAGACAGACAAATTATTAAAGTTTAAAATTTGGACTACATTAAAATTAAGAAAGTTTATTCATCCAAGGACACCATAAGGAGCATGCAATGAATCCCTCTGGGGAAAAATATATTTTTATACTGAACCAACAAAGGGCTTATTTACAAAATATATATACATCAGCATTATCCTTGATAATTAAGCCTGTCTTCTGAGCAAGTGTGGTTGAGCTGCTGGAAAACAAGTTTTAACTTTTCAGAAACATACCATTAAATTACTCTTCCCTGAATATATGGTAAGGACTGGTGGTATATAATCTAAGTGAATAACACTGACCCTGTTACCTTAGCTACAAATGGTTAAAAACATAACTTGTGAATATAATGAAGACAACCAGATATAAGTGGAAATGAAAAGATTCAACAGCCTCTTAGTTAACTTGATGTGAAATTTTGCTCAGTAGATATACTAATGGAAGAAGAAAAGAAAGTGTTATATCTTGAGCACAGTTATAAACAGTGGGGATTTTAAAAATTAGTAAAATGGAAATAAGCCTTGTTAATTAAGGAATTTGTGTTTGAACAATAAATGTGTTTTTTAATTGAAGAGTGACATTTATTAAGATCTTACCTGGTGTTAAGAATTCGTCTAAGATTTTTATGTCTTCATTTTTAGTCCCCATAGCAAGTTATATTATCCCCATTTTACTATTGTAGAAACTTAATCACAAAGAGATTTAATGTCATTTTCAGTGTAATATATATAGTAAAGGGCAAAACCAGGACTTGAACCACATAGTTTTTTTCCCACTGCCTCATGCTGTCTGTCAGAATTGAAATGAATAGGCTATTCTAAAACTGTATTGAGGTGGTGACAATGGAATAAAGTTTGGCAAGTGAATAGAAGTTATGAGGTATGTTAAGAACTTAGTTCATATTCAAGAAATAGTTGCCATTTGTTTCATTGATAAGTTGATTAATTGCTCAAAAAGCCTTGTTTCAGTAAGTATGAGTGGTAAAAGCAGATTTAATGATGACTCTTGGTTACATAAAGCAGAACTCTAACTCAACCAGACATAAATCAACAATTAAATTATAGGAGCAATTTATTAGTTCACAGGTATGCAGATAGAAAGACTTATTTAGATCAATGCAATTTATTATTCATCTCTTTTAGCTTTTTTGTCATGTTGACTTCATAGGTAAGGCTATTTCATGGGATGTAAGCTAAATCAACAACTACTTTGAGCTTATGTTTTATGAAACTAGCAATGCCATTGTGAGAAAACTAAGTCAGGGACAGTGCCATGTGTTTATCACATTTTGTCCTCCTAATACGCACAAAAACCAGTTCAGTTCAGTTCAGTTCAGTTTATCAACTTCCTCAGCAGAAACTTATGGTTATAACTAAATACTGGGTACTGAAATGTATTAGAAGTGATGTAAGTCCATGCTGGTCTTAATGACTTTTTACTGGGTCATTCAGCTCTTCATCCCCTGCTATAGTGTTCCTGGGTACTCACATGTTCCAGGTAGTGTAGCTGCAAGATGAAAGAGGGTCATCTAATCCATACTAGACTTTGTAAAATTGAGAAATAAAGCTGATGTGTAAAGCCACTGAGATTTCAGGGTTTGTTGCCAAAGTTTGGCTAGCCAAACCTGATTAATACCAGCACCTCTTTTTCAATTATCCTAGCCTAAGTTCTGATATTGACTTGGGTCACATGCCTATATCTGGAATAAGTTCAGTGACCTGGAGTATAGAATACATCTTTTGAGCCAAGACAGGCTTCATGTACTATTTGGACAAGCCAGAAATAAATGACCTAAAAAGTTTGGAGTCATTTTCCAAAAGAATACTAATAAAATACTTAATGTCTTCTACATATGCTCCATAACATATCAAATCTTGTGGTAGATAATATCTTCTGTGTATAATCAGCAGTTTCTAGTAGTATTTCCTAACCTAAGCCCACAGCTATAAGGAAAAATATTTGGTAGTAAGAGTTTGGTATATTTTCTCAAACTGATTAATTTGATAATTTATAGCTTAACAACCAAAAATTTTAGCATAACATTTTCCTCTCACCCATGCCCCTTTCATGACTGGATGGTAATACTTCTGAGTTTTGTGGTGTTTCTCATATATAGAAGGGTTTTATGCAAAATTCTTATTTTCTTTAACACTCTTATCTGGATTGGTTTTTATTAAATATGAATACATTTATCTTAGGGTAAAATCAATTTCTTTCCTTGGAAATCCTGTGAAAGTAGAAAGCTAAACTGCAGGGCTTATCATTAATATCCTGTTTGGAGAATTTTCATCAACTTTAATCTTATTCTGGGGTCAGTCTTTATTACAGAACATTTTTATTTAAGAAATAGTGCAGGGAATGGAAGCATTCCAAGAGCACACAGATACAAAAGTCTTTCTCTATATTAGGGATTATATAGTATAATCAGAGATAATCATATATAGATGTTTCTCTCATTTTAAATTCAGATTTCTTAGGAAAATTCATGCTTCACGATTAGGCACAATCTCAAAAGGAAGCCATTTTCAATAGTACAAATTAACCCCATTATCTATGGCTACACTTTCTTGATCCTATAATTTATATGGGGACATCTACTCTAATTGGATGCTGTAATGGAGTCAAGAGAAATCGGAGGTACAAAAAACAAAATATGATCAGTTAAATGTGAAGTCAGTAAAACAGTCAAAATTTAAAACTATTGTTTTCAGACAAAGATAATTTCAAATAGAACCAGAATTATCTTGAATTTCCAGAAAGAAATGAGACAGGGGCACCTGGGTGGCTTAGTTGTTTAAGTGTCTGACTCTTGGTTTTGGCTCAGGTCATGATTCCAGGTCAGGGTCCTAGGATGGAGTCCCATGCCAGGCTTTGTACTCAGCATGGCATCTACTTCAGTTTATTTCTTCCATTCCCTCTGCTCCTTCCCCCATGCTTGCCTGCTGTATCTCTTTCTAGTATACAAATCTTAAAAAAAAAAAATGAGCTATAAAGTGTCCTGATATATGTTTGATGTAGGTGTCTTCTTCTTTTTTTTTTTTTTGATTTTTTATTTCTTTTCAGTGTAACAGTATTGTTTTGCACCACACCCAGTGCTCCATGCAATCTGTGCCCTCCATAATACCCACCACATTGTTCCCCAAACCTCCCACCCCCACCCCCACCCTTTCAAAACTCTCAGATTGTTTTTCAGAGTCCATAGTCTCTAATGGTTCACCTCCCCCTCCTTTAAGGGAAACAAAGGCATCTCACAAGTAAACAACTGAAAATGGATAGTGAAGGAATTTGATGACTAGTATTCTTAGGCAAAATGAAGACCAAGTTTGTTAAGATTATAGACTAGTGGGAAATAGAAGAACAGTTATGTATGATAAAGCTTAGGAGGCCCCTTTTGGGAAGAAGCCAGCAACATTAATACTTGTATGTTAACAAACTCTTGTGTGGAGATATTTTCCTTCAAAATTCTATAATAAAAATTGTAGCATCATGGTTATGCATGTAAAGAGCTTGGAATTCATCTCATCTCATCCTCAAAAGAAGTAAAAAGTTGAACAGACTGAAAAAAATAACAACTTTTCTTGCATGTGCAAGAGAAGGAAGGACACAGGTCAAACTACTGACTTCTAAATTTAAGAGACAGATAGGCTAATACATTTACAATATACTGCAAGAGAAACTCACCAGTAGAAAGAACCTTGGTAACCAGAGACAGGTAGGAAAACCCAAACTTTAATTGATAAATTGCTACAGACTTAGTATAGACAACTCTGAGAGTTAAAAACTCCAGGGAGATCCAGTTATAGGAGGACCTCAAAATTTTATGAGTTTTACCACCTGGAGCTCAGTGAGGTTCTCACAATAAATATCAGAAAAAAAAATTCCCTCATGCCCCCAGTAGGGTGAGGGGAAAAGAAACCATTTTTTAAATATGACAGAGTCCTCAATTCTTTTTAACAAGGCTGGTTCACAGGGCAAACTACTAACCAGAACCTAACCAGCTGGGGCATTATCAGATCCTAACAAGCCTGAGGGAAGAGAAATACTGAACTCCAGCACCTTCTATCTTTCCATATGGGAAGTCAACCTAACGGACATAGGAACTGAGAAATACTTGCAAATTTCAGCGTCCAGAGGATTACTAAAAGATTGAGAATTATACATTCTCAAAATACATCCTTCAAAATACATTCACCCTTTCTTCAAAATACAAAATACATCTTCAAAATTCATTCTTTCTTCCCACACCTTCCCACCACATTATTAAAGGCTTATTTATAGCATCTCTTTTTACCCATTACATCTAATTATCAAGAAAAAAAATGACAAAACATACTAACAGTCAAAAAAGCAAAACAAAACAAAAAACATAACTTGAAGAGACAGAGCAAGCCTCTGAACCAGACATGACAGGGATGTTGGAATTATCAGACAAGGAATTTAAAACATTTATAGTATGCTAGGGATAGATTAAAAAGGCAGCATAATAGGTGGACAATGAAAGCAGAGAAATGGAAATCCTAAGGAAGAACCAAAATGCTAGAAATTTTTTTAAAAAGGAAAGAAAACTGTAACAGAAATGAAGAATGCCTTTGCTTTTGATGGGTTTATTGCTAGGCTGGATATGGCTGAGAAAAGTATCTCTGAACTAAAGTATATAATAATGGAATATCTGAGCTAGAGTATATATCCATGGAATCCTCTAAACCAAAAATAAAGAAAATGAAGATTGGAGGGGAAATAAAAAGATCATGAGGACCATGGGACAACTACAAAAAGTATAACATAATATATAAAGGGAATATCAAAAAGAGAAGAACAAAAGAAATAATTGAAATAATAATGACTAAGAATTTTCCCAGATTAATATCAGACATCATACTATAAACACAGGAAACTCAGAGAATGTCAAAGATGATGAAGACAAAAACTATACATAGGCATATTGTTTTCAAATTACAGAAAATCAAAGACAAAAAAAAATTGAAAAAAGCTGGAGGAGGTAAGGTGGAAACTTAAGTAGAGAGGGATGAAAATAAGAATTACATCTGACTTCTCTTCAGAGATCATGTAAGCAAAAAGAGAGTAAAGTAAAATATTTATAGTGCTAAGGGGAGGGGGGGCAAGAAAACACCAATTAGAATTCAATACCCTGTGAAATTACCCTACAGAAATGGAGACAAACCCAAGATAGCGCTAAATATTTTAACAACAAAACTGAAGTGAAGGAAAGATAAAGAATCTCAGACAAATATTGAGAGAATCTATCACCAGTAAACCTGCCTTGCAATAAATGTTAAAATATGTTCTTTAGGGAGAAAAAAAAAATATGTCAGAAAACTGAGATTTACATAAAGTAAGAGCGTCAAAAAAGGAGTAAATTATGGTTAAATGCAAAGATTACTTTTCTTATTTTTAATTGATCTAACAGTTAACAGTTTGTTCAAACTAATAATACCAACAAGGTATTTAATTATGTATATTTATATATAAGTAAAATGAATGATGGCAAAATGGGAGGGAAAATTAGGATTGTTATTGTAAGGTATTCATACTACACATGAAGAGGTATAGTGTTGTTTGAAAGTCAACAAGGATTAGATTTAACTTTATATTGCAAAATCTAGAAGAGCCACTAGAAAAAGGTAAGACTTAAGAAGTATAACTGATAAGAAAGGAAAGAAAACAGAACTATATATAAAGCTCAATTAAAACTACAAAAGCAAAACAAACCCAAAACAAAAGAAAACAAAAAACCCACAAGAATGGAAGGCCAAAACAGGAACAAAGAACAAGGACAATAAATAAAAAACAGTAAAGAATATGGTAGATATTAATCCAATTATATCAATAAACACTTGAATGCCAAGGTCTAAATAAACCCTTTAGAAGACAAAGATTGTTAGAGTGGATAAAATGACAACAAACAAACAAACAAACAAGACCTAACTATAAATTATCTAGAGGAAACTACTTTAAACATAAAGACTGAAAACAAATAGAGGGAAAAAAATATACCTTGTGAGCAATAATCCGAAGAAACCAGTCATATCTATTTTAATTTCAGACAAAGTAAATTTTAAAGCAAGGAACATTATCATGATAAAGGAAGATACTACATAATGATAAAGGGGTCAATTCTCCAAGAAAACAACAATCCTTAATTGTATGTACCTTATAATAGTGAAGAACAATGTGAGACACAAACTAATACAACTACAAAGACAAAAAGATGAAACCACTATTGTGGTTGGGGACTTTAGTACTTCTTTATCAGAAATAGACCCATCCAGCAGAAAATCAGTAAGGACATAGTTGAACTCAGCAACACCATCAATCAATTGCATATAATTGATGTTTGCAAATACTTCTTCCAATAAAAGCAGAATACATATTCTTCTCAAAGTCACATGGAACAATCATCAAGATGGACCATATCATGAACCATAAAACACACTGTAACTAATTTAAAAGAATGGAAATCATAAAATGTTTGCTTTCAGAGCACAATGAAATTAAACTAAAAATCAGTAACTGAAAGATAAATGGCAAATCCCAAAATATGTGAAGATTGAACAATCAACTTCTAAATAACACATGGGTCAACAAAATCTCAGGTAACAATAAAGAATACCTTGAATTAAATGAAAATAAAAACAGAACTCATCAAAACTCATAGTAGATAATGAAAGTAGTAGTTTTTAGAGGGGAAATTGGTAGCACTGAATGCATATATTAAGATAGAAGAAATATCTAAATCAATCATCTAATTTTCCATCTTAGGAAACTAGAGAAAGAGAAGCAACTTCAATCCAAAATGAACAGAAAAAGTAAGTATTAGAGCAGAAATTAATGGAATTAACAATAGCAAATCAGTAGAGAAAAACCAATGAAATCAAAAGCTAGTTCTCTGAAAGTATAAAAAAAAATCAAGAAGCTTCTTGCCAGGATATGAAAAATGAGGAGAGGACACAAATTACAAAAAACAGAAATAAGGCAGGGTGGGGATGTGGGGGGAAGGGAGGGAATAAACGAAACAAGATGGGACAGGGAGGGAGACAAACCATAAGAGACTCAATCTCAGGAAACAAACTGAGGCTTGCTGAGGGGTTGGCGGGGGAGTGGGGGAAGGGATAGGGTGTCTGGGCTATGGACATTGGGGAGGGTAAGTGCTATGAATTGTTTAAGACTGATGATTCACAGACCTGTACCCCTGAAGCAAATAATACATTTTATGTTAATAAAATAAAAAATGAAACAAAACAAAAACAAAGCAAAACAAATAACAGAGATAAAAAAGGAAAAATCAATACAGATCTTATCAAAATTAAAAGGATAATAAAGGGATACTCTGAACAACTCTATGCCCATAAATTTGGTTACCTAGATGAAACGAACCAACTTCTTGAAAGATATAATTTGCCAAAGCTCACACAAGAAGATAATAGACAATCCAAATAGGCCTATGTCTACTGAAGAAATTGAGTCAATAATTAGTCACCTTCCAAAACAGAAAACACAGGCCTATATGGATTCACCAGTGGATTCAACCAAACAGGTAAGGATGAAATTATACCAATTCTCTGCAATTTCTTTCAGAAGATAAAAGCAGAAAGACTATTCCCTAACTTATTTTATGAGGTCAGAAAAACACAATACCAAAACCAGTCAAGACATTATAGGGGAAAAACAAACAAACAAACAAAAACAACTATTGAATATTTCTCATAAACACAGGTGTAAAAATCCTCCACAATATATAAACAAGTCAAATACAATGTTGAACCAAGGCTGGTTCAACATTAAAAAATCAGTTAATGTAATCCATCACATCAACAGGATAAAAAGAAAAATCACATTCTCCCATCAATAGATGCAGAAAAGGCCCTTGACAAAATCCAACACTCATTCCTGATAAAACTTTCACTTATGGGGCGCCTGGGTGGCTCAGTGGGTTAAAGCCTCTGCCTTCGGTTCGGGTCATGATCCCAGGGTCTTGGGATAGAGCCCTGCATCGGGCTCTCTGCTCAGTGGGGAGCCTGCTTCCTCATCTCTCTCTGCCTGCCTCTCTGCCTACTTGTGATCTCTGTCTGTCAAATAAATAAATAAAATCTTAGAAAAAAATAAACTTTCACTTATAAAGGAATACAGGGGAAGTATTTAAAATTGATAAGACTGTCACAAAAAAAAAAAAACCTTATACATAATATGATACTTAATAGTAAGAAACTCAAATCTTTCACACTAACATGAGGAACAAGACGAGTATATGCTGTCTCAGTATTCCTTTTCAATATCATACTGGGAGTCCAAACATGTGTACTAAAACAAGAAAAGGAATTTTTTAAAAAATAATATACAGATTTGGCTAAACTGAATGTAAAAATAAATAAATAAATAAATTGCATGGTTTAACAGGTTGCCTGGCTAGCTGAGTCAGTTAAGCATCTGCCTTCCGCTCAGCTCATGATCCCCAGGGTCCTGGGATCAAGTCCACATTGGGCTCCCTGCTCAGTGGGGAGCCTACTTCTCCTGCTCCCTCAGCCACTACCCCTGCTTGTGTGCTCTAACTGAATCAAAGCTAATATGGAGAGGCAAAAGACCCAGAATCATCATTATTGAAGGAAAGTAACAATGTCAGAAGACTGACACTACCTCACCTCAAGTCATACCACAAAGCTATAGTATTTTATGCAGTGTGGTATTAATGGAAAAGCAGACGAGTAAATCAATAGAATGGAATAGACAGCATAAAAACACACCCAAATAAATATACTCAACTGTTCTTTGACAAAGGAATAGAGAAAATATAATGCAAAAAACATGGTTTTTTCAATAAGTTGGGGGGGCACAAAATAGTGAATCTAGATAAAGACATAGCAATCTTCACAAAAATTGACTCAAAATGAGCGATAGACCTAAAAATAAAATATAATACTTTAAAAGTCATAGAAGATAGCATGGGAAAAAATATATATGATCTTGAGTATGTCTTTTTAGGTACAACACCAAAGACATAATCCATGACATAAATAGCTGATAAACTGGACTTTAATGAAATTAGAAACTTTTTTCCTGCAAAAGAAAATGTCAAGACAAGCCACCTACTAGAAGAAAATATTTGCAAGAGACATATCTGATAGAAGACTTGAATTTTTCCAATGAATACACGCAGATGGCCAAGGTACATTTAAAAAAAAGATGCCCAACATCATCAGGCAAATGCACATCAAAAGCATAATATATCACCTCATACTTGCTAGAATGGACATTACCAAAAAGACAAGAAATAACAAGTATTGGTGAGGATGTGGAGAAAAGGGTATTCTTAAGCACTGTTGGGGGTAATGTAAAGTAAACTGATACAGCTGATATGGAAAAGTGTGTGGAAGTTCTTCAAAAATTTAAAAACCGGTCTGCTTTATGACCCTACAATTCTACCTCTGGGTGTATATCCAAAGGAAATGAAAGTGATATCTCAAAAATACACTTGCATTCCCATGTTTTTGGCAGTATTATTGACAAAAACCAAGATATGGAAACAACATAAGTATCAATGGATGAGTGGATAAAGATGTTTTACATCTAAACATCATTTACATATACAATGAATTATTACTCAGTCATGAGAAAATACACCCTGCTATTTGCCACAACATTGACAATGAGGGTGTTATGATAAATAAATCAGAGAACAAAAAATACTATATGTTATCATTTATATGTAAAATCTAAAACAAAGAAATAGGAAAGCAAAATTCATAAAATAGAGACTAGGACAGTGGTTACCAGGGGCTTGAGCGTGGGGAAATAGGTAGATGTTGGTAAGAGTAAAAATTTCCACTTAGAAGATGAATAAGTTCTGGGGATCTAAGGTACATCATGATGATTAAATAGTTAATAATACTGTATTATATACTTGAAAGTTGCTAAGAGAACGGATCTTTAGTTTTCTCACCACAAAAAAGAAAGAATAATCATGTGATATGATGGAGGTATTAGTTATGGTGGTAATCATTTTGCAAAATGTATGTATCATACAAAAACTTTCTACACCTCAAATAATGTTATGTGTTACATAATGTTATGTGTTACATAATGTTATGTGTTACTGAGAGAGTTCTGGAAGGAAAAAAAAACAAACAAACACTGGGTCTATAGTATTCTGTTATAGCAATCCCAATGAATTAAGACAGAAATATTGAGATTTCTTCCTCAAAACTTATTCCATTTCTTCTTCTTGATTAATCAGCAATGTGGATCAATAGGATTGACCTCTGCTTTTACTGTACCACAGGGTAGACTCTGGTTACTCTCTGAACATTCGTTTAAAGGCCATTGTATGTTATAGTCACTCTTACCCCTTGGTTAAACAAAAAACTCAGAAGCATTTGTGCTGCGGTAGCCATCTTGCGATCATTAGGGAAGTCTGCCTGAAGATAATGCAGGAATTTGGAATATGGTAAAGTCAGGAAAAATGCAGAAAAATGGAGCCAGATCCATGAAAAAATGTGTTTAATGACTGTATTTGGATTTGCAAACTGATATAGTCCCTTGTTTATTTTGAATTCGATTTTTTGTAATTTATAACCAAAAACATCCTATTTGTTAAAAGTAAACATTTTTTAATCTATTTTAAAGTTGCTAAGACTGAAATCTAGAGCATTTTAAATAATTATCCAACATTTCTAAGCCGTCAATTAGCAAGCCTTGAATTAGAATTGGTTCGATAAAATATAAAATCCAATGAATTGTTTATTTAAGAAAATTCATCTTTGCAAAAGCACAAAACTTGCAAGTTCAGTTATCAATTATATCATAAAAATAGAATTAAAGGGTTAAGTTTTAAAATAAGCAAATATTGAGCATTTGGCAGGATAAACGGTATTGTAGTTAAAGGTATTTTGTTTTGTTTTTGTTTTTGTTTTCCTGGAGAGCCTTAGTAAATCTCAATGCTGCTAAATTTCCCAGAGAGGGAAAACAAGTAAAATGCAGACTCCCCTGGGTTCCCTCTAATAGTTAATCCCTGGTGGGCTACTTATCCCAGTCTGACCCTGAAAAGAATGTTAAGAAGTAGCAAAAGCTTCCAAACTGTCTAATGAGACTTGAGCTGAGACTGACAAATGCACATCAGAGTAACTTGCTCTTGAGCACCTGTGGTTTAAGTCAGGTGTCACAGAGGTTTGTTAACAAGGGAGAAAAGAAGAAAAACATCAGATATATACACTCTCCTATCACCACTTTCAGGCACCAAATTGCCTGAACAACTCATTTTACCTTCCTTGCCTGAGTTCCCCTCCTATATACTATGAGGTCATTTTCTGATGACATATTGACAACTAAATAAACACACAATAGTTATACTCAGTTTTTAAGTTTTTATTTAAATTTAAGTTAACATATAGTGTGATATTAGTTTCAAGTGTGCAATCTAGTGATTCAATGGTCCCATACAAAGCCCAGTACTCCTCACAAGTGCACTCCTTAAATCTCTCTCATGTATTTAACCTATCTTCCCACCTATTCACACACTTTTTAAAAAAAATTTAAGATAGCAATGATGATGGACAGACTCTGGAAAAGTAGAAAATGGAAAAACTATCACTTGTAACCCTCCTCTAGAGAAAACAACATGATATTATATTTACTTTGTGGCTCTGAGATGTGTGTGTGACTTTTAATTATATTAGTGACATAAAATTCTATACACATTTCCTTTTGTTATGTTATAAATTTTTCCTGATATATTTTGAAAGATCATTGTGAATGTTGCAAGATATTCTATCCTTTGGTATGGTAAATTTATTTAACTCTTGCCCAATAGTGATCATTGAATTATTTCCAATGATCTGAAATAAAATCAAACTCTATATTTAGGTGAAAGGTTATAAACTTTTGAAAGATTTTTGGTAGAGAGTTGACAAGTACTTTCTAGAAATTTTGGGACAGGGTAAATCACCTTAGAAGTGCAACTAAACTACCCATATTTTACTGCTGTCACCATTGCCTACATAGTTTATTGTTTCCTTCATTTCTTATCTGTTATGTAAAAACAAAGCAAAAACCTAAATTATGACATTGGTTTTACATACTTAAAATTAAACTAAGGTATTAACTTCTTCTTTTCATTAATGTCTTTTTTAAAAAGATTTTATTTATTATTTATTTGACAGGCGGAGCTGTGGAGCTCCATCCCAGGACCCTGGGATCATAACCTGAGCCGAAGGCAGGGGTTTAAACCCACTGAGCGACCCAGGAGCCCCTTCATTAATGTCTTTTATATTATCTGTAAGTCAGATATTTTCCTCGGCCTTTTAATCTCTAGATATTTTATTTTTATAGATTTGTTTAAGATATTGGTATTATTTGATTCAATAGTTTTCTGGTTTGTTAAGTCTTTTATTTAAATGTGGAGTTTCTGGGGCACCTGGGTGGCTCAGTGGGTTAAAGCCTCTGCCTTCGGCTCAGGTCATGATCCCAGGGTCCTGGGATTGAGCCCCGCGTTGGGCTCTCTGCTCCGCGGGGAGCCTGCTTCCTCCTCTCTCTCACTCTCTGCCTGCCTCTCTGCCTACTTGTGATCTCTGTCAAATAAATAAATAAAATCTTTAAAAAAAATAAATAAATGTGGAGTTTCTAAACTTATGTATTAATTAAGTCATGTGATTATTTTTGTCTTAAATATTTAGTTTTTTTTTAATAAAAAATACAATAAAATACCCACCAGTAGTTCCATGAGCTCTTTAAGGACACGCTTACTGGTTTGGTTTACATCTAACTTTCACTCACCTGGAATTTAAGATTATGTTTTGCCAGAAGAGGGTATATTTTTTTATTATCTTTTTCTTTATCCAGAAGGGAACAGAGGCTGGTTTGTGAAGACATTGATGAAGTTGTGTTTTTTTTTAATCTTTAAAAAAAAATTTTTATTTATTTGAGGCAGAGAGCACAAGCAGGGAGGAGGGTCAGAGGGAGTGGGACAAGAAGGCTCCCCACTGAGCTGGGAGCCTGATGTGGAGCTTGATCCCAGAACCCTGGGATCACGACCTGAGCCAAAGGCAGCTGCTTAATGGACCCAGTCACCCAGGTGTCCCTGATGAAGGTATTTTTTAAAGGAGTCAAAATATTTTACTCTTTTTATTCTTCCATCAATATTAATTATTATTAGCATACAAGGTCTTGTACTAAAAAAAAAAAAAAACAGGCACTCTAGTAGGAGATGGTGTGCATAACTGTGGTGTAAAGGAAGAAAGGGAAAAGGAAAGAAGAAGGTTTTGATGGCACAAACAAGGAGGGGAGGGAAGGAGAGAGAGAATGTGTGAGCACATGGACATGCTATTATATCTGGTGATGGTATTGTAGAACATTTGATATAGGAGACATCCACTAATTTATTGAAAAAGACAACGGGTAAAGTTGTAAATAAGTTTTAAGTGGACTTAACTTATGAAGAAGAGAGAAAAGTAGTGAAAAAGAGGCATTTTAGGAGTTTAGAGTTAGAAAACTGAGTGCTGTTGTTTAATTTCAGGCTCAAGAATTTGTTTCATCAATAAGAAAGTCATCCAAGGATTTTTTTTCCCCCCAAAGGAGTGGTCTGAACAAGGCTCTGATTCTAAGAAAATAACCTTGGCAGAGAATCAGTTTTCTGAAACAGGTGAAACCTCAAAATTTGAAGACTAGTATAGGTGAGTAGCATTAGTTCATGAGTAGGGCAATTTGAGTAGAAGCGGAAGTGGAGTTTTATATGAGAGAAAATAGTAGAGGAAAAATGTCTAACTGTTCAGATTAATAGCAGGAACAGACAGATAATAAGTTAAAGATGAACCCACATATGGCATTTGAAATACTGATTAGTTACTGGTTTCAAGTATCTAATGTGCACTTGAAATTGTAATGGCTTCAACTTAGAAGAGGGACCAAGATACAGACAGAGATGAAAGTCCTTAGTATAGATATGACAGATGGAGCTGTGGAATAGATACCATTGTGAAACAATAGTGCAGATGACTTAAGGGGTTAGAGTCAGAAAAGATACCAATGAAAGGAGAAAGAGAGAAACCAGTAGAAGATAGCAGAAGAAATAAATAGGAAAGTAGGAGAATAAGGCAGTGATTTGGAATAGTTTGGTTCAAAAAGGCCCTACAAAATGCAGGTGAAAAAATGACTTTGGGCTTGGTGAATTTGAAGTTGGAATATATTAAGAATATAAAAACAAAAACAAAAACAAAAAAACCTCTAAATTACCAAGCTAGATTGCAGAGAGTTAAAAAATTTCATGTTGGAGGGAGAAGTCAGTTATTAGAGACCACTTTTTGGAAAAATGTCTGGCACAGAAAAAGAAAAAAGAAAGCCAAAATTCTTTAGGAGTTACCCAATTGAAGGAAAGCTCTCTTAGTAGGGTAAACAAATGGTTTTTGTTCACTCAGCATTGGAAACTGTAAAAAAACACAGAGGTAGACATGAAAGCTAGCTACCCAAGAGGCCAGAATATGATAGACAGGAGCCATTTAGTCAAAAGGAAAAAAAAAAGTTTGTAGGGGAAAAAAATGGGGAATTTAAGACAACAAAAGGAGACAATTCCGTATATACGGCATTAAGCCATAAGTAAGCATATGAAGAGTTATTTTATGTGAATAAAGTGTCCAGAAGTGAAACCAGAGGGTGAAGAAGAATAGGAAATTTTGGTAAAAGACATCACTAAAAATATATCCAATATTTAAGAGGAAATAAATAAAATGATATATTGGTAGCACTAGGAGACCTGCTATAATGCAAAAGCATAAACTTTTAAATAGACACAAATACAAATTTGTGGATTCACCTAGCAATGTGAGAATGCTTCATAATTTGGAGCCTGGGGCTGGATGTATGTCATGATTCTTCAGTTCACGTTTATTTATTTAACAACACATTTATGAGTCATATATTAAGAATTTTCTATGCATTTTTAGTAGATAAGACATGAGTGGAGATACATAAACACACAGCTTAGTTTTAGCCATTAAGAGTTGAGAATTTAGAGGATATGAGAGAAGAGTAAGGTGAGGATAGATGAGACTGATGGATATGCAAGAATGAGTTTTAAAAACCTGGTTTTGCATATTAATGATATAATGAAGAAAAAGGGATTCATTGGAGAACTTTAAATAAGTGTATAACATGACTGCTTTAATATTTTAGCATGTCGGCTCTGTTATGGGGTAGAGAATGGGTTGGAGGGGGTAATACTGTGGACACAGGAGACAAGTAAAAGACTCCTATAACAGTCCAGGTAAAATTTGATGAGACTAAGTTAGTGGCAGCGTATGTAAAGAAGTTAAACTATCATTATTCTCAGATAACATGATACTAGACATAGGAAATCCTGAAGATTATACCAAACTATGAGAAATAATAAACAAATTTGGTAAAGTGGCAGGAAGCAAAACTAATACCCAGAAATCAGTAGCATTTCCAAACACTAACAATGAAGTCATAGAAAGATAAATTTAAGAAAAATCACCATTTATAATTGTACTGAAAATAATAAAATACCTAGGGATAAACTTAACCAAAGGGGTGAAAGTCCTATATTCTGAAAACTATAAAACACTGATGACACAAGAAATTAAGAAATTAAGGATGACACAAGCAAATAGAAAAGTATTTCATGCTCACAGATTAGAAGAATTAATATTGTCACAACATTTATATTATGCAAAACAATCTACAGACTCAATGCAATCCCTACCAAAATGTCAACAGCATTTTTCACAAAACTAGAATGAATAATACTAAAATTTGCATGGAACCACAAAAGGCCCTGAATACTCAAAGCAATCCTGAGAAAGAAGAACACAGCTACAGGTATTGCAATTCCAGATTTCAAGATATACTACAAAGCTATGGTAATCAAAACAGTATGGTAAGTCACAAAAAATAGATATGCAGATCAATGGGACCGAATAGAAGCCCCAGAAGTAAACTGAAGTACATATAGTCAGTCTGTGGCAAAGGAGGCAAGAATATATAATGGGAAAGCATAATCTTTTCAACAAATCATGTGGGGAAAACTGGACAGTTACATGTAAAATTATGAAATGAATCACTTTCTAATACCATACACAAAAAAATAAACTTAAAATCGATTAAATAACTAAATGTGAGACCTGAAATCATAAAATCCTAGAAGCAAAAACAGGTGGTAATTTCTCTGACATCGGCCATAGCAACATTTTTCTAGATATGGCTCCTCAGGCAAGGGGAAAAAAAAGCAAAAATAAACTATTAGGACTCCATCAAAATAAAAAGCATTTGCACAGCAAAGGAAATCAATAAAACCAAAAGGCAACCTATTGAATGGGAGAAGATATCTGTAAATCATATATCTAATATGGGGTCAATATCCAAAATATGTCAAAAATTTATACAAGTCAAAACAAAAATCTCAAATTATCCAATCAGAAAATGGACAGAGAACATGAATGGATATTTTTCCAGGGCAGACATACAGATGGCCAACATACAAATGAAAAGATGCTTAGTTTCACTGATCATCAGGGAAATGTGAATCAAAATCACAATGAGATATTACCTCACACCTGTTAAAACAGCTAAAATTAAAAAAAAAAAAAGACAAACAAATGTTAGGATATGGAGAAAACAGAACCCTTGTGCACCATTAGTGGGGATGTAAATTATTAAATCCACTGTGGAAAACAATATGGAGACAAAAAGTTAAAAATAGAAATACTATATGATCTAATAATTCCACTATTGAGTATTTACTTGGGGGAAATGAAAACACTAATTTGAAAAGATAAGGCACCTCTATGTTTATTGAGCATTATTTATAAAAGCCAAGACATGGAAGCAAACTAAATGTCCATCAATAGATGAGTGGATGAGGACAAACGGTATATATATTTGATGGAATATTAAACAGCCATGAAAAAGATGAGACCATGCCATTTGAGACAACATGGACAGACCTAGAGGATGTTATGGTAAGTGAAATAAATCAGACTGAGAAAGACAAACAATGTATGATCACACTCACAAGTGTAATCTAAAAAAATTGAATAAACAAACAAAAAGCAGAATCACAACTATAAATACAGCAAACTAACTGATGGTTGTCAGAGTGGAAGGGGTTAGGAGGTTGGGCAAAATGAGTCAAGGCGAGAGGGAAATACAGGCCTTTCATTATGGAATAAGTCATGAGAATAAAAAGCAAATCATAAGGAATATAGTCAATGATGTTTTAATAGTTATGGAATGGGACAGATATTCATTATACTGTGATGAATATAGCATAATCTATAAACTTGTGAAATCAATAAGTTGTATGCTTGAAACTAATGTAATATTGTGTGTTAACTATATTAAATAAAAATACACATTCAGCACATACACAAAAATATACTCGTTATGGCTTAGCACTTCTAAAGTCCCTTATCATTTATTTAAAACTCTTTCCACCATCACTAAGACACATTAAAGTAATCTAGCCACCTCTATTTTCCCAAACTAGATTTTGTGACTCAGAGACTATGACATATCACCATCCCTGAGTAAATACTGAGGAAAAAAAAAAGAAAAAAAATATATATATATTTCAATGAGGAGGAAGGAAAATAGGAGAAAGGCAGAGAGAAAAAAAAAGTTGGATAGAGGTGATTCAGAGTTTGATATTTGTAGGAAAAGCAACATCAGGTCAAGAATTAAAGCAAGTCTGAGGGTAGCTATGAAGGAAAGGAGGGAAGGGTTTTTGGAGTTGAAAGGGTAGAATTCTGAGGCCAGGACATTCCCAACAACATATTTGCTAGAGTATCAAGAGATGCCAGCTAAGAGAACAGTTGAGAGGAATATGATCTTTGAAGTAGTGAGAGCTTTCAAGAAATTGAGAGAAAATACATCAATGCAGTGGACAGTGAAAGATGGAGAAAGTCTAATTTCAATCGATGGAAAGAGATACTGATCTGCATTGTTAAGATGGACAGGTTTGATACCCGCAAGTCCTGGCATTTGAGCTTCATAATTTGAAAGAAGCTTATGCTTCATCATTTTAAATGTGGAAACTCATCCCCCTTTTATGCTTTTATGTAATGAGTCCTGTTATAACTCTCTTTGAAAGACAACAGAAGAATCTCTGCAAGGAAAAAAATAGTATTGCCTCATAGTTTTGGTTGATGTGTTAAGAAGAATAAATTTCATCACTTGAATTTATGAGGGTAGGTAAAGGAACAATGAACAAAGTCATAGTAGTAGTAGTGAAAATAGGGTACTTGTTAAGACAACAAACCCTGGGGTCCTTATCACTTTTCATCTCTGTAGTTGGGGACATGTTATTTTCCTTGGTTTTCTCATCTGAAAAATCAAGGATGAATATAATTAATTTGTTGAGATATTACAAAAAGTGAACAAATGAGAAAATCTGGCATACAGAAAATGATTAATAATTATCCTTCATGGAGATACTTTGACTATAATGATGGCAATACATTTGTCTGGAGGGGAAACTGCCATTTAAGCAGGTCATGATGACCTTTTGCCTGTTTTATTCACATGCATTGTTTGTAACAATAAGAAGAGGCAGATATCAAACTCACTCAGAGCTCACTTATATCCCAATTCTTCTTTTCTTGGGAATGAATAAAATTTTCTAGAACTGTAAAATGGAATCTCTGGAGGTATAGGGCAGATTACCATTGCTGCTTAGTAGGTCTTAAAATTCACATTCATATGTATCAAAAATATCACATTCATATGTATCAAAAATATATATATTTTTTCACATTTAGAGGCAAAAGTCATGTCTCATGGAACATTCACACTTTCTCATTCCTGGGATTCTTCTCCTTACTGAAAAGATACTGGTTGATGCTGCTGATGTACATTTGTTCATGTGTCTATATGCCAGTGTTTGGAATAATTACCTGCGGGGGGAGAATTCCGTGTTGGAAAACTTATCTGGGAAAATAAATAGTACCTATTTTGAATAAGTGGTATCATAACTAGAAGAATTCTTGTTTGATTGCTATAACAAGAACAATGAATCGACCCATTCTTACTGAATTTATACTCACAGCTCATAAATGCTTTTCAGAGAAGAGTTTCATCTGTCTCATTCAGAAACTGTAGGTTAGCAAATATTCCTGATAGTTACTTTTGAAATCTCAAGATCTCTCATGTGCTATCTGAATATCATACATGACATTTTAATGATAATAATAATTCAAATGAGTTGGCTCTTGTCCCACCTCCAATGCTCAGGAATGTTCTCTTATGCCCAAACCCTACCTCCTGTCCAAAAACTTCTGAAGACTCAAGAATGATGTTTACTCTACTCTTAGGCCAATTCCCATTGGACACTGATGCCATCTATGCCTTTTAGTCTTCTCCAGCTACATTTTGGGATCCCACTGTGCCTGAAAGTAATTCTGCTTCTGAGAGGTGTTTGTTAGAAATTACTATGTCCTTTGACTACTGTTAAATGAAGGCGCAAGGTCCCTTGAGACACTTTATAAAGTGCATTATGATGAGAATGAGAAGAATTTCTAGCTTCATTTTCGTCACACTTGGTTAGAGGTAAATTCAAGAATTGCAAATTGTTCTTTAGCATATTTGAGATGTTTCAGCATAATCATGCTTGCTTTTTGTTTCTACCTTGAAACTCTTGCTCCATATCTTAGAACAAGTCCTTTGGGAATTAGATAACATGAGTGACAAAATTTACTTACGCTCAGCAACATCCCACAATGAAAATTTTACTGTTACTCTTCTCTTGGAAAATATCCTCTCCTGGGAGTCCCTGCAGGCTCATGAAAACAAACTTTTGACAGGCCTATGTAACAAAATGGGGAGAAACATCTGAATCTCTCTCAGACCTCAGCTTCTTATTTCCTGATTTTCAACCCTACATTCCTATTTCCCTACTACAAAAATATATCAACTATTGTGTTTTCCTAGTTTTTATTTCATCCCACTAATCTTATTATCAATCTGTTAAATATGGGCCCAGTTAGATAAGCATGCTTGAGAGAGGTATCAAAGAAAGAAACTTTTTGTGATTATCAAATGCCTCAGCTTAATTTGGAAATGGACAATAAGCCAAGGTCATTTTACCAACTGACAAATTGACAAAATGTATTCAGAAAAGACAACACCTTCTCAGCCAATTCCAAGGATTCATGATCTTTTAAGAAAAGACAAGTTCATTTTCTTTGTTCTGTATTAGTGTTCTGCCATATGGCAGGTTTTAGTTCAGTTGGAAGGACACATTGTCACCCCTGAGAATACAAGAAACATTTGAGGAAAAGAGAATCACATATTCAAATGATTAGAATAAATCGTCACCCCATGCCATGTGTCGGGATTTGGAATCATCATGAAAACTTATAGTACAGAAGGGGACAGAGCAGGTTTTTAAAGTAGGCATCAAATTTAGATAGACAAGAGGCAGGGGTATACATTCCAAAAGAAAAAAGATGACATTTTAATTCTCTAAAAATTTCCTTTAAGATTTTCTTGGTTTGAATTATTGATGATATGTGTCAGATAGGGAAAGTAGGTTAAAATGGCAGTTCATGAGGACCAAGAGGAAAGGCTTGTCAAAGAATTCTGAAGATACTCATCCCCTTTCTGGAGCCAGTAGCTATAAAAGTTACCATGCCATGTCATTTTGGCCTTGATTTTCCACATTTTATACCTTCTTTTTACAACTCTAGACATGGGTTTTTCTCTCATGTCACAGAACAATTAAGTAATAGTTGATTTGCTAAGATCTTAAATATAAAGCAAAGCTTTCCTAATTTTAAACCCACTTAGCTTTGCTTTATAGAGTAACTGAAGCCTATTATTTGTTATTTAACATTTTTAACATAAATTACCTTATTTTATATCCCTGAGGCTTTGGCAACACTAAATAAAACCAGTTTGATTTAATAAATTCAGTATTTGGCAAGCTAATAAAGTCAACAATAAATTGCAATAATACATCACTGTTGGGCTAAAACCAATAATATAATTAGCCTGGGCTTTTAGTCATCGAACAATCACTTTACAAGGTGTGACTAAGTGTAAAACTTCTAACAATTGAACCAGAGATTCTGTTGAGGATTAGGACTTTCTCAATGAGCCTTGTATTGACTTTCATTATTTTTACAAGTAGATTTTTTTTTTTAATGTTGTGATTCCTAATGGAAAGACAGAATTATACTGACATGGCTATATGCAGTTGAGGGAGTCCCAATAGTTCATTTTTGCTTTTGTTTCTCTTGCTTCCAGAGGCATATCTAGAAAGAAGTTGCTATGGCTGATGTCAAAAAGGTTACTGACGGTGTTCTCCTCTAGGATTTTTGCGGTTTCAGGTCTCACATTAAGGCATTTAATCCATTTTGAGTTTATTTTTAGGTCTTTAATCTATTTTGAGTTTATTTCTGTGCATAATGTTAGAAAGACATCCAGTTTCATACTTTTGCATGGGGATGTCCAGTTTTCCGAGCACCATTTATTGGAGAGACTGTCTTTTTTTCCATTGGATATTCATTCCTGTTTTGTTGAAGTCTAATTGACCATGTAATAGTGAGTTCACTTCTGGGTTTTCTGTTCTGTTCTATTAATCTATGTGCCTGTTTTTTGTTTTTGTTTTTGTTTTTGCCAGCACCACATTGTTTGGATTACTACTGCTTTGTAATATAACCTGACATTTGGTATTGTGATGCCTCCAGCTTTGCTTTGCTTTTCCAAAGTTGCTTTGCTATTTGGGGTCTTTTGTGGTTCCATACAAATTTTAGGATTGTTTATTCTAACTCAGTGAAAAATACCATTAGTATTTTGATAAAGATTGCATGAAATCTCTAGATTGCTTTGGGTAGTGTAGATATTTTAATACTTGTTTTTCCAATTTGTGAGCATGGAATGTCTTTCCACTTCTTTGTGTCACCTTCAATTTCTTTCTTCAATGTTTTATAGTTTTCAGAGTACAGGTTTTCCACCTCTTTGGTTAGGTTTAGTCCTAGGGATCTCATGTTTTTGGTGCAATTATAAATGGGAGTGATTCCTTAATTCCTCTTTCTGCTGCTTCATTATTGGTGTATAGAAATGCAACAGATTTCTGTATGTTGTTTTTGTATCCTGCAGCTTTACTGAATTCATGTATCAGTTCTAACAATTTTTTGGCGGAGTGTTTCAGGTTTTCTATATAGAGTATCATGACATCTGCAAATAGTGGACATTTTGCTTCTTCCCTGATTTGGATGCCTTTATTTCTTTTTATCCTTTTTGTTAATCCTAGCTATGGCTAGGATTTCCAGTACTATGTTAAATTAGAGTGGTGAGAATAGATATCCTTGTGTTGTTCCTGACCACAGACGAAAAGCTCTCAGTTTTTCCCCATTGAGGTTGATATTAGCTGTGGGTTTTTCATAGATGGCCTTTATTATGTTCAGGTATGTTCCCTCTAAACCTACTTTATTAAGCGTTTTTATCATGAATGGATGTTGTACTTTGTCAAATACATTTTTCTGCATCTATTGAAAAGGTCATAGGGTTCTAGTCCTTTCTCTTACTGATGTGATATATCAGGCTGATTGATTTCCAAATACTGAACTACACTTGCAACCCAGGAATAAATCTCACTAGATTGTGGTGAGTGATTTTTTAAAAATGTATTGTTGAATTCAGTTTGCTAGTATTTTATTGAGAATTTTTACATTGATGTTCATCGGGAGTGTTGGCCTGTAGTTTTAAAATAGAAAAAAAAGGGACGCCTGGGTGGCTCAGTGGGTTAAAGCCTCTGCTTTCAGCTCAGGTCGTGATCCCAGGGTCCTGGGATCGGGTCCCGCATCGGGCTCTCTGCTTCGGCGGGAAGCCTACTTCCTCCTCTCTCTCTCTGCCTGCATCTCTCCTACTTGTGATCTCTGTCTGTCAAATAAATAAATTAATTAAAAAAAAATAAAATAAATAAAATAGAAAAAAAAAAAACTTCTGCACAGTGAAGGAAATAATAAAAAATAAAATGCAATGCACAAAATGGGAGATATTTGCAAATGACATATCTGATAAAGGGCTAGTATCCAACATCTATAAGGAACTTATCAAATGTAACACCTCAAAAATAAATAATTTAATTAAGAATTGGCAGAAGACATGAATAGACATTTTTCTTTTTTTATTTTTCTTTTTTTAAAATTTTTTATTTTTTATAAACATATATTTTTTACCCAGGGGTACAGGTCTGTGAATCGCCAGGTTTACACACTTCATAGCACTCACCAAAGCACATACCCTCCCCAATGTCCATAATCCCACCCCCTTCTCATCCAGATGGCCAACAGACACATGAAAAAGTGCTCCATATCACTCGGCATCAGGGAAATACGAATAGACATTTTTCTAAAGAAGATGGATAGATGACCAAACATCACATGAAAAGATGCTCAACATCACTCATTTTCAGGGAAATACAAATCAAAACTACAATGAGATAACACCTCACATTGGACAGAATGGCTATAATAAAAACAAGAAACAACAAGTATTGGTGAGAATGTTGAGAAAGAAGACTCCTCTTTGCCCTGATGGTGGGAATGCAAACTGAGAGTCATTCTGGAAAATAGTATGAAGTTTCCTTAAGAAGTTAAAAAACAAACTGTCCTATGATCCAGAAATTGCACTACTAGATATTTACTCAAAGAATACAAAAACACTAATTTAATTGGGTATTTGCATGCTAATGTTTATAGCAGCATTATCTATAATGGGCAAACTACGGAAACGCCTAAGTACCCACTAACTGATGAATAGATAAAGAAGAGGTGGTACACACATACACATGCACACACACACACAATGAAATATTATTGAGCCATAAAAAGAAGGAAATCTTGCCATTGGCAATAACATGGATGGAGCTACAGAGTGTTATACTAAGTGACATAAGTCAATCAGAGAAAGATAAATACCCTATGATTTCACTCATATGTGGAACTTAAGAAACCAATGAGCAAAGGGAAAAAGAAAGAGAGAGAGAGAGGCAAACCAAGAAACATATTCTTAACTGTAGAGAACAAACTGATGATCACCAGAGGGGAGGTGGGTGGGGAGATGGGTTAAATAGGTGATGGGGATTGAGTCTGTACCTTAGGTCATGAACTGCCACTCTTGAGCACTTATATGGATGATTTCAGTCGCAAGAGTGGCGTAAAAGAGACTGCAGTTAGCAGTTTGAGAAGGCTCAGATGTGCATGCTATGGAAGATCCTATTTTGCAATAGTAACCAGACCTGACCAAAGAACATCAAATACTAATGACTGCATGTTTATAATAAAAGGATATCTACTTTTGGCCTCTCATCTTAAACAGCTAGTAAAAATCAAACAGTATACATGAATCAAAGATTTTCAGAAACTGAATGACAGTGCAGGATTGTGATCGCTTAGTGAAAATAAAATATGAGATCAGCCTTAGTACTGCCCAGATAACTGCCTACAGATAATTTCCAACCCAAGGAGCAAGAAACAGGCATCCAAACAAAGCCAATCTTCTCAGTTTACAAGGTAGAAAGTTCAGAGTCCAGAGTAGCTGGATTATGTGGGAAAGAGTACTCTAGAAGGGATAACTTTTTGGAAGAAAAGTTCTAAAGATCTGAAGGTTCTCCTTGAATCTTCAAATGACTACTGAATCTCACATTTGCAAAGCGAAACAATGAGAAGAACAGAGTACATAGAATTATTCTCAGCACTCAAGTAGGGCTGCAAATAGTTGATGTGTTTACCAGCCGCAGTAGTAAGGCCTCATGATACATGAACATCAGGTAAAATTATCAGGAAAATATTGCATTAATTATAAGGTTCTAAATTAAAAGCCCTAAATTAATAGCCCTAAATTAAAAGCAGTTTTAACCAACCTTAGAATTAAAAGCAAATCTTCAGACAACAAAACCAATCTAAGTAGCTTAGTTACACATTACAACAAAACTCAAATTTAATAAAATACAACAAAAACTTGTACTCACTATAAAATTTTAAGATGTCCACATCTAATAAAAAGTTACTAGTCATGCAAAGAACAGGCAAAATATAATCTATAGTTACAAAAAATAATAATCATTTAATAGAAAACAAAATAAGAAGTCATTAGAGAGGGAGAAAAACCATGAGAGACTGAGGGTTGCCAGAGGGGAGATTGGTGGGGAGTAGAGGTTAATGGAATGACTGGCAAGAAGATAGCCACTATAGAAAAAAAAAAAAGATTAAAAATAAAAACTTCAAGACATAACAATGAGAAGTATAAAATATAAACCTAGAGGAAAAATTTTTAAAAAGATCTAGAATAGCCAAAAATAATTTGCTTAGGAAGAATACATTTGGAAAACTCAATGTATGTACAATCTATGTGATTTTTGAGATGTCCATAAAATATTTCAGCAGTGAGGATATTGGAGACCTAGAAGGTACTAAGTCAAGATAAGAATCTGCTTTGTAGGACTGAGGTATTTAGTTTGAAGGGCTACACTCAAAGGTGCATCACTGATCCTGAATCGTGTGCAACTGTTGTGCCCTAGAGAAATTCATGTTTACCTGTGTCCTTCTAGTCTCCAATGCATTCGCTCTGGTCTAAACAGATTACTGGCACCTTGAGTAAGGCGTAGGTGCTCAGGCCCTGCAACTTTCTTACTGCTTACCAATTAAGCTGTTATTTGGTTATTCTATTTGCTTTTCCATGTATCTCTCTTCCACAGGGGCCAGATTTTAAGACCTCTTTTAAGACACACTTCAAATATCACTTTCTTTTTGAAGCTATTTGTAAGTCTTCTCATATTCACATAAGATTTATTTCTCCCACATGTGCTACTGCACATGGCCCACAAAATTCTTTTTTTTTCTCTCTTTTCCATGTTCTTTTTTTTTTTTTAATTAACTTCTAAAGGGCAAAAGATCATTTGTTGTTGTTACTCCAACATTTAGCATAGGGCCTGATACAGTTGGCATTCATTAAAAATAATAATTATAACAATAAATGATCCTGAAATATACAATACTCTGTTAAGTTCTTTATATGCATTTAAAAAGAAATTTTACATAGTCTTAGGATAGGCTTTATTACTTTTTTTTTCCTATTTTACAGATAAGGAAACCAAAACACAGAATAAGTTAACTTATCCCAATTCACATTACCAGTAATCATCTTAGATGATTCTGAATTTGATGAATTCAAGAACTCTTACCAGAGTTGGCACTCAGTAAATACTAGTAAATGCTAATGGATTAGCACAGAGCAGTGTTTAGAGATCACAAATGCAAACAGATTTACCACTATAAAGTGCTATTATAAAAGTAGGACAAGATTCAACCTCTATAGCTTTAGAAAGGTGGTGATGGACAGAAATGGGGAAATTTTTCTTTCTTTCTTGTCATTAACAACAAGCTTTCCTGACTTAAACATTTTCTCTATCTTCTGATTAGGTCCTAGAACTAGAATTCAGTTGATGAGTCTCAGAGCCATTTAGTTATGAAGTCAGTGAATAAATGATGAAAACAATTGAAGGAGGAACCTCCCTGTGTATCTTAGAACTGGATCTCTATATCTTATTAGCAACTAAGAAGCATTTCATGTTTTCCAATTTTCCTGTACTAATGTCCTGCTTCAGAGATAATTCAGACAACCAAAACCACAATGCAGAATATTTTCACTCCTCAGAGCTTTTGTAACATCAGGGAATTTAGCCTCATCATTAGGAAGAGGTGAGATAATACAACCTCAGAAGATCTGAGATTTAAAAAAAAAATCTCTGGGATATGTATTTTTTTCATCTTACTGTCAGGCAAACTTAAATACATTTCCAGATTCCAAGACATCTAGGCAATATGTTTCATCATCTCCCTTATGTATTATAAACCATTTATAAACATGAGATTTACCAAGTTTTTTTTTTTTTTAAACAAAACCCTCAGTATCACCATAACAGCTTTGTTTTTATTTTAGAGATATCTCAGCGTATATATACTACTGAAATACATTTTTTTTTTTTTTTAAAGAATGATCCATGCAAGAACCTGAATGTAGTGCAAAAACCACCTTTGGTACCAAACAATAGCTGGGGATTGATTCACTCTGTGTCGTTTATTATGCTCAATAAAGATGCTATAGATGCTGGCATAAATGGAATTTAGTACAAATATATGGAAAAAGTGTGGACACCAGTCTTTGAAATACATTATTTACCCAGGCCTAAATCACTGTCAGCAAAATGTACCAGTGAATCACTACATTGTCTCCTTTCTACAAACTTTTATGCCTATCGCTTCAAACTCGTCATGAGCATCATCTGTTATTCCTACAGACTTCGTATCAACCCACGTTTTCCACGTGAGTTTTGACTTTGCATTCAGTCCTAGGTTAGTAAAGAAGCTAGTTTTGCACTTGTATTAGGTATGGGATGTTCTAGGAGATTTTCAAGCACTGGGGCCCTTGCACATTAAACAATAGAAGAATAATACAAAGCAACTGTCAAGAAAACAAAATGAGAAGCTCTAAACTGAATACATAGTGGGTCAATTGATTATGTCTTTATGGTATTTTTGCAGCATTTTATTTATTTATTTTTAACCACTATGTTACTCCATTCAGAGCATAGAATTCTTCAAGCACAGGGGATAATAACCTGCAGAGACACATGTAAGCTATCTCAATAATTATTTCACTTTTTTTTATTTGCTCAGTGATTATTAAAATAGCTCTTTAATAAGCTTAAACTTAGGGTAATTCATCTCAGGGTACATCTCATATATAGCTCTGGAGATTAATGAATAGTGATGGGGCTAATATTTTTGCTATGCTTAGTGATTACTTGTTTAGAAGATATTATTTTAATACAAGATCACAATAATTAACTTGAACCCATCCTCTGGGTATCAACATTCAGAGATTCACAGGCACAGGCAATGAAGGAACTGTTACCATAATGAATATCCTGTATTAGGGTTTAATTACCAAAGTAGAAATGTAGGCTTTGATGGTTTTTTAATAGAAGGTAGAATGCTTTTCTAATTCATCTTTTTTTTTTTCATTTCAAAAGCTCATTAGCCACAACAGTGCACAGTGTACAAGATCACCCAAGTGAGATAAAGGGTAGAGACATACAAACTATATTTTCAATAGAAGCCCTTGTCAAAATTGGCTGTTTTCCCTTAAAGACAATATTTCTCTTATCCAATAGATGGTGCCTGGTGCCAATTTGCCTTGAGTTTACTGTGCAGTAGAATGCTAGCCATCAATGTCTCCCCCAAATAGAGGAGAACTCTATCACTTTACATAGTACTAGGACTACTTTGGTTGTAGCCAACTCTGAGAGATCAAATTCAACGGAGAAAAAGATCAAGCTGAGACTTTTGCCTCAAGGACCCCAAGAATTTATTACTCTGCTTATAAATCTCTGGTACTTTGGGATTTTACATGATGACTCAAGGCAAAATGATCTAGCATTCTCTAAAATAAGAGTTCCAATACCCTGGTTTATTGGATCAATAAATATAATTGTGGGGCCTCTTTCTGGTTTTGGAAAAAAATAAAAAAGACACAGAATATATAGAGAAAACGAAGCATGGGTTACTGTCAAGACAAAATAAATAAATGAAGGAGAGACATGAGGCGAAGGAGGGGGAAGATGTAAGAGAAAATACCAGGAGCAGAGAGAAGTCACTGAGGTCTCAGCAAAAGAACTGCCAAGTGTTTTTGTTTCATGAACTCCACTCTTATTCATCCTTTAGGTAAAATTTATAGGTAACACCAGGTTTTAAAATTTCATTAAGGGTGGATTTTCATTCACTATGCTCCATTTTTTTTTTTTTTTTTAGATTTTTTTTTAATTTATTCATTTGACAGAGAGAGATCACAAGCAGGCAGAGAGGCAGGCAGAGAGAGAGAGAGAGAGAGAGGAAAGCAGGCTCTCTGCTCAGCAGAGAGCCCGATCGGGACTCGATCCCAGGACCCTGGGATCATGACCTGAGCTGAAGGCAGCGGCTTAACCCACTGAGCCACCCAGGCACCCCACTATGCTCCATTTTTTTTTTCCATTGGATCTAGTAAAGTTGTCATATATATTGAAAAGAAACTATATTTCCACCCTACCAGAGTTGTTTGAATCTTTCTTTTACATATTATTTGAGTGTTAGTTTATAAAAATGGGTAAGTGCTCATTGTAAGTAGAGAGACTTTCCTCAAAATGAAGATAAAGGTAGGGATATATTTATAATTATAGAAACATGAATGGCATAGCTTAAATACTCGAGAGGTATAATTTAATGATCCTGTAGGATAATGAGTTATTGGGAATAATTATCTTTTTAATATTATTCTTTAATGGAGATGGACTGCAAAATATACCTGGAGGTTATATTTTTAAATGGCTAGATTCAAAGAAGCTATAAAGTGACTTTTGGAGACTAGATTTAAATGGAGCTCATTCAATCAGTCCATTTCCATCATAATTGTATTTTTTTAATTTTTTTTAAAGATTTTATTTATTTATTTGACAGACAGAGATCACAAGCAGTCAAAGAGGCAGGTGGAGAGAGAGGAAGGGAAGCAGGCTTCCTGCTGAGCAGAGAGCCGATGAGGGGCTCAATCCCAGGACCTTGAGATCATGACCTGAGCCAAAGGCAGAGGCTTTAACCTACTGAAACACCAGGCACCCCATAATTGTATTTTTAAAGTAAGTGGAGAAAAAAGACCTGTTATAACAAGTTACCTGCTCCAGTAGTAGTCTGTTGTCAATGCAGAATTATTCCCTACTGTAATATCTGAAGGGTTTTGGTTTAAACTGGTTTAAATATCTAAGGAGATTTACTACCTCAGTGCTTCTTCCCTGGACCTAATCTTTTTTTTTAGCTTACATTCTTATTTTCTCTCAGAAGGAATGCCCATTTGGCAGGCCCATTCGTCTTCCATTAAAATGCATAAAGAAATGAAATTGTGAAATGGCTAGTTCATTGAACCGATTGAACTCAGAGAGCCTAGGCCATATCAGAAGGATAAGTGAGGGTACACATCTAATTTTGTGTTTCAACTGAAATGATGATACAGACATTATGCTAAAAAAACAAAAATCTGACAAAATAAGGTGCAGCCTGAGGAAAATTGAAAGCAGATTAATTGCATGTTTGGGGCATGTCTTCTTGATGTCATACCATTCAATACTGAGACTCACTGTCACAAATCAAATCACGATTCCCCAGATGATTGCATTGATAAATTAACTGTGGTAGAAATAAAAATTCTAGGGAGTACTACAGAAAAGTACCATGACCTAAATCAAGGGATTCTGGTACTTTAGTACAAGAGTTTTGCTACTGATTCCTATGCCGATTCCTTATTTTTTTTTCTTTTTCTCAATACTACTTTACACACTCTCTATAGAAAAGGAGGGCTCTCTGCCCACCATCCTGTTGTAGCAGACATATAGGAAGGGAAGAATAAAGTCAGCAGGGGAGCAGTCTGGGCAAGGGGGATAGAATCTATGAATTCCATTTTATAAGTATTTTAGATGGCATCCATTATGAGCACACCTTCCTGTCTTACTTTTGGACATTTTAAGTGTAAATGCTTTTGGCAAAATTAAATTCTGTTTAAATTAATGCCACAGTTTAGTGAAGAGAATTTTTGAAGTGCCTGGAAGGCATGTTTAATGGATGCTATTGAGAAATTTTCAGAAATGACTAAGGCACATTTTAACATAAGGGAGATCTAATGTGGAATGAAAAAGCTGATGGACACTAGCAGCCAATGTGAATTCAACAATAAAATATTAACATATTATCATTTATCTTCAAAACTCTTGAGGGTAGGGAATATTTCACGCATCATTGCATGATAAATCTAGTTACAGAGCTTAACGTAGAGAGGGCATCAAAAATATCCATTGTTGAACTAATGCCTAAATATTGATTTAATAGTACATTTGTATTTATAATATTACTTCTGAATATCCAGTGTCTCACTTCACTTTTATTTTTGTAAATAATAAATATCACCACTCAAGCTGAGCCTTGTAATTGTGTCTGTACTCCTCTATGGTTAGAAGAGCTATCCAGAGAAACTCTGCATCAGGCAGGACCTAAGACTTAACAGATGCTCATTAAACTGCCTTCTATGGCAGGTAGTTCTGAACCCTGTGGGTCACTGATTTTGTTTAGACAAGTAAGCAAACTTCTGGCAGATCTGAGCTTCTCAGGATAACAAAGTATCATTATTCTAAGTTTAGGTTCTAATTCAAGTATTTTCCAATCCAGATACAAATATTTTCAGGAAAAAATTTAAATCCTGGGCAAATATATATTTTTAAATATTAATTTCAGGAAGTTGGTAAATTATTGGTCCACATATCAATATAGAGTAAGTATAGAGTAACAGTATACGACAAGGAGTATACAATAATTTTCACTAGGTGAACAGGATCTAAGTAAATTGATTGTGATTGGTCACAAATTTTAACAGATGTATGGTAAATGAAGGTGTCCATGAAGCTTTATTCCACAGGCTCGTATTAGAAGCTTTGTTGAGGAGTATGAAGGTATCTCTGAGCCCAGGCCTACTTCATACTGTCTCTCCTCTCCCTCATGTGGAGATCTACATTAAAATAGTTCTTGGCCCTTTCTGTCTCTGCTCCCAGACACCAAGAATAGAACTTTGTTTAATCCAGAAACATATCCATCAGTTTTTTTTTTTTTTTCCTAAATCATGTGTGTTTACAAGAAACAAAACAATAAGAGAGAAAAGAGGAGAGGAGGGGAGGGGAGGGGAGAGGAGGAAGGAAGGAAGGAAAAGGTATTGCATCAGGATCAAAGTTAGTTTCTGATATTCTATACCTAAGAGTGGCAGGTGGAGAAGATGTCATCAAAGCAGCAGGGAAGACTGGGTTTAAATGAAAATAGCTATTTGAAGTTGTAATGTAGAAGATGCTACTGAGTCACAAAAGAATTCAGTTATTTTTAAAAACACAGCAGAGCATGGTGAAGGGAAATGAATCATTCAGATGATGAAGTGGCAGCTGCTTCTTCTTAAAAGTGAGCTAGAGGGCGCCTGGGTGGCTCAGTGGGTTAAGCCGCTGCCTTCGGCTCAGGTCATGATCTCAGGGTCCTGGGATCTAGTCCCGCATCGGGCTCTCTGCTCAGCAGGGAGCCTGCTTCCTTCTCTCTGCCTGCCTCTCTGCCTACTTGTGTTCTGTCAAATAAATAAAAATAAAAAAAATCTTTAAAAAAAAAAAAAAAAAGTGAGCTAGAGAGAGCTTAAAAAGTTTATCTAATGGTAATTCATATGGGTGATTTATTCACAGGTACTTAAAGGATTCCATTCTGATTTCACTGAGAGGTCAGCAGCAGTGAGGGTTATTTTACAGTAAAATGTTTTACAGTTAGCGTGGTTTGAATACTGACCACGCAAAGAGATGTCAGCCCATAGCTCTGGAGTAAGGTGCTGCAGCCTTTCAGGCACTGGACTACAGACAGGTCTGGAGATTTTGACGGAGAGGCAAAAATGGCCACTGGCCATGTGTAGACGGAAGAGTAGCAATTGAGCTCATGGACAATTTGCCAAATGATGGGGATGTATTTTAATATTTCAAGTGCAGGGACAGCCATAATGATGTTTTCTAGCTAAGTACTAGACCCCTGGGATCATCATGCATGTGTTTATTTAACAGAGGAAACAGTGGGCCAGATAAGGCTTGTCAAGCACTTCACAGCTAACAAAGAAAAAAATGGCTCTTTGCTTGTCAGAGGTATTTATGTTGTACATCACAGCAAGAGAGAGGGCTGAATATTGCCTCAAAGATTTATGGCTTGAAAACTTCAAAAAAAAAAAAAAAGAAGTAGTCATTAACTAAACAAGTTTTCAGAGGGTAGTCTTGCAAAAACAAGATGTGAGGTGGTGATAAACATTTGCTTTTTGACGTATTACACTTGAGATGCTTATTAGACAATTACTAAAAATGTCAAGTAGCGGAGTAGTCATAATAGGAGTCTGGATATCTAAGAAGGAGTCTGAATTAAAGGTAGAAACTTGGGAGTTATCATCACACATAAAGTCACAAAATTAAAGGAGATTATTCAGGGTGAAGGTATATATGGAAAAGAGTTTCAGTTACTGAGTCCCAGGATATATGAATATATGAGCACATGAAGAGTAATCAGAAAAGATTGAGTCAAGGAGAAGAAGAAACAAGGCATGTGATGGCTTGGAAGTCAAATGTAGAAAGTGTCTCATGGAGGACTGATTGGTTCATAAACTGCTGCTAGGTAGGGTGACCTTATAACTTACCACCCAAACCTGGATGCACTACAGAGTGAAAGTAGACACTACAAATAATTAAGACAATAGACCCAAACCAGTTCTGTTCTAGGAAAAATGAGTTGTATTGGCAACCTATTTCTAGATCACCTTAGATTGATCATTAAGTTCAGCAAAGATCATTGGTAACCATTAAAAGAGTATTTTCAGAGGATTAGTGGTGATTAGAGAAGGCATAGGAGAAAACAGGGCAAGAGGAAAATGGGCAGATATAGAGTATAGACAACTCAACACATCAAGGGAGGGAGAGCGACGATAAGAGGGCTAAGTAGAGACCAAAGGGTTCTTTTGTATGTTTGTCTGCACCTGTATGTACATGCTTCTGTGTGCGGGTCTTATATTTAATTAGAGAAACAGGAAGCTATTTTTCCCAGTTTCCAAATGG